>NW_024387304.1:3125860-3380839 GCF_900408965.1 Simochromis diagramma | reverse complement strand
AAGTTATGACGTTAACAGACAAGATGAATGGGTCAAACTTCAGGACAAAGTGTCTCATATGTTTGTGATGTTAAACTGAATGTCAGGAGTGGTCTTTCACAATAAAGTCAACATCTTTTCTCCAACCTGCAGATAGCTCCAGCCCTTTCACCCTGAAGCTCTGCTTCTCCACCTCCTCCCATCTGTGACCCAGAAACAAGATGGCCTGGACAAACTGGAAAAGAGTTTATTTGTTCCTTGAAACAATTCTACTTTTTCAATGGATGATTGCTGTGTGGTCAATGTAGAAAAAAAGATTTTAGCAATAAACTAAATAAGTGACACCCTTGAAAATTAGATAATCGAGCCAGACTTTTCTTTGTTAATATTTGTTAATATTTCATCTCATAGTTTCGGTGTAATTTGTTTGAATGTAAAGTGTTTGAATTAGTTAAATTCCTTACAGGGGCTTAAAATGGAGTACACTAGGAAAAATCTAATGGGAAGCAATTAGAAACATTTGTCTTAGTTCTGTGTTCAGTCCAAAGACAAATGATGATAACAACCTTATTTTATTTGTGTAATTAAAGAGAAAATATAGAGAGCTTATATCATTATTAAAGCCCACCTGCATCAAACTTTTGCCTCAACTTAAAAATATGAAAAAAGCCTTTTAATAAACTTATATTAAATCAAAAATACAGTTTGTTCCAAAACCACTAAACCACTGCTGAACTCATTTGGTAGTTCTTTAAAGCTAAACAGCAACTTCAACTAATAAATTCATGTCTGTTTAAAAAAACAAATGTCTGCTTTTACTATTACTGTGAGCGCCCTGATGTTGTATTTACTCTTCCCATCATCAAAATGTAAATAATATTTTGTAAAGAAGGTGCTGGGTGTAACTGCTGTAAAGTACTGTGTGTTATGTTCACTATAAGTAAAACATTAACCCCAGGAACATTTATGCACTTTATGGTTGTTGATGAGTACTGCTCGCACTTCCAGTTGTTGGATTATATAGCATACCTTCTTTTTCCTGGATAATGTTGTCTAATGCTGTCTTCCAAACTTTTTGAATCAAACCTTAAATACACTGCTTAAACCAAACTAATTAATTTTTGCTGTGATGCATTTGTGTTATGAAAGGACGCTGAACAGCAACAGAGTTAATAAAACTATTGATTTCTGTTAACTAACAGAAATCAACCAGCAAGATAGAATCATTAAAAATGCGTTGAACATGAATATTTATTTTGTTTCTACGTTCCTGCATCGTTTGAAACCAAAGACACCAAAGCAGGCAGAAGATTTAAAGATTGATGGACTAAGTTTTTAAAAAACCTAACCCACAATGTAAATACATACATAATTTTTGCTACATGTCTGGATCAGGCTAACTTTACCACTTAGCCAAATGTCTGATTTTTTTGTACATGTTAAAAAATAATATAACAGCAATGAAGAACACAATCAAAACAAAACATAGTGAAAACAAGATAATCATAATAAATAACATGTTGAAAAAGGACTAGGAAGAAGCATAAACTTATTTAATCCCACTAATATTTCTACTAATAATCAATCCCTTTTTCTCCTTGTTTATGCCCTATCCTTTCATAAATCCTTCCAATTTGTTACATGGTTTTATTATCCCAATATACTGTTAAGAGTTATGCATATTTACAAATATTTAATACATACATGCTCATATATACATATATGTATACACACATATGTTTACACACACACACACACACACACACACACAAATAGTGGGTGACAGCACCAGGTCCAAGCCTACATACTCCCTCTCCTTTGTGAAAAACATATTTTTGTGGCTCTTTTTAAACAGTCATACTGGGATTTTGCTTCATCTTTTTACCCAGTCTTTTCCACAGGTATACTCCACATACAAGATGCAACAACTTTTTAAAACCGTACAGATAAAGGGATGTTTTACATTTATTTTCCTCCTCAGATTGTATTTTCCCATCCCTTTTAGAATATTGTCTGGAAGTAGGTTGGTTATTGCTTTAAACATAATTTTATAGAGCTGTTTTAAATCTTGTTATACTATGTATAATAACAAGAAAGGCTTTCAATTCAACTTGTGCAGTGTGAAAATGAACTAGATAAGTGAATTTTAGTATTTTGGATTTGTATTTACACTTATTTATGACAGGAGTTATTTCTTATTCTTCCCATGCTGTAAGGAACATTGAGTTAGGATTCCTATCAATCAGGCTTTAGATAGAGTCAACAGAGGCTCTGCAATTCTTTATGCCAGATTTGGTCCAACATTTACAAAATAACTGTTGAAGCTCTTGACTACATCAGCAGCATTGTCCTCTATGATGCCATTATCAATAAAATACTGAGGATAACTTTGTTGTGCAGAAATATGTTTAATAATAATATTCAATATACCCCATATTCCCTTAATATTGTGTTTGCTATTGTCCAGTATTTTCCTTTAATTGTCCTTTGTAATACTGGTCAATTTATTTTTCTATTTTTTTTAATATTTTTTCTTTTTCTAATCTTTTGTCTTTTTGTTCTTTTTTTTAAAATCTGTATACAGTGTGCTTTTTTTTTTTTTACATGCATTTTGTAAACCCTTAGTGGTTGAACTGAATATTTTTGCTTTCTGCTGTATCATATTGTTGAACATTCTGTTGGAAGCTGCTACGCAAGTAACCCCAGCGGAAGGGGTTACACGAATAGGATGAGGGCCCGATGGAATCTTTGAAACATTCAGATTGAAGGCGCAACAACTAGTAGCTCAGTGTTTCAACATTCGGAAGAAGGAACTGCTCTCACGGCTAGAGATTGATGGGGTACAACACAAATGCTACAGCAACGAGCAGCCAGAACTACAGGTCAGGGGGGAAATTTTATCACGCCCACCAGAGATTGGGTACCAAGTCCCAAGTGCGATTAGCACAATTGCTCGTTCCGTCCCACACCAGGGGTGTCCTCCAGCACGAGGCCCGTTTTTGTTGACTGAAGGGCAAGGACGTCCGGGTCAGCACGTTGCTCGGCGGCCATGGCAGCGTAGTCGATGCCGACATACACCGGAGAAACCAACACACGTGAGAGACAGTTAGCGACGTGATTGGACTTACCAGCCACATGCTGAATGTCTGTGGTAAACTCTGAAATGGCCTCCAACTGGCGCTGCTGGCGTGCGCTCCATGGGTCAGAGACCTTGGACATCACAAACGTCAAAGGTTTGTGGTCAACGTACGCAGTAAAGTTGCGACCCTCGAGGTAAAAACAAAAATGTCGTGTCGCGAGGTGCAGGGCCAGCAACTCCCTGTCAAAAACACTGTACTTGCGTTCAGCATCCCGGAGCGTACGACTGAAAAAGGCGAGCGGTTGCCAGAGACCTGAAACCCGCTGTTCCAACACCCCACCCACTGCCACGTCAGAGGCGTCGGTGGTCAATGCGATCTCCGCCGACGGAAGTGGGTGGGCCAGCAGGGCGGCATCAGCCAGCGCAGACTTGGCTGCGGAAAACGCACGGACGCGTTCCGGCAGCCAGTCAACCGGATCTTTGGCTGTTTTACCTTTTAAGGCAGCATAGAGTGGCTGTAGCAGGTGGGCAGCTCTGGGGAGAAAGCGGTTGTAAAAATTTATCATCCCCAAGAACTCCTGCAACGCTTTAACCGACGTGGGACGCGGAAAAGCCGAAACGGCCTGGACTCTGTCGGGCAACAGAACCACACCTTCAGCGGAAATGCGGTGCCCGAGGAAATCCAGAACAGGCAACCCAAACTGGCACTTGGAAGGGTTGATGATCAGGCCGTGCGCTGCCAAACACTGGAAAACCTGGCGCAGATGGGACTCGTGCTGGCTCGCTGAGCAGCTGGCCACCAATATATCGTCCAGATAAACAAAAACGAATGGCAGCCCACGCAAAACGGAGTCCATCAGCCGCTGAAAGGTCTGGGCGGCACCTTTCAGGCCAAACGGCATGCGCAAAAACTCGAACAAGCCGAAGGGGGTATTGACAGCGGTTTAAGGAACGTCTTCGGCGCGCACGGGAACCTGGTGATACCCCCGCACCAAGTCAATTTTAGAAAAAATCGACGTTCCGGCAAGATTGTCAGAAAAATCCTGAATGTGGGGGATGGGGTAACGGTCATTCTCCGTGGCATTATTTAAACGGCGGAAATCTCCGCATGGCCGCCACCGACCGTCCGATTTGGGCACCATGTGAAGCGGAGAGGCCCATGCACTGTTCGAACGCTGTACAATGCCAAGGCGCTCCATGGCTGCAAACTCTTCCCGAGCGACGGACAGTTTCGCGGGGTCGAGGCGGCGCGCGCGCGCGTGAACACCGGGGGCCCGACCGTGGGAATATAATGCTCAACCCCATGCTTCGTTACCGTGCTAGAGAAATTAGGGACAGACAGCGATGGAAACTCTAAAAGCAAACGCTGAAAAGCATCCCCGGAGGTCACTACATTAGCCCGAATCAGGGGCTCGGCAGCCTGAGTAAAACAGGGTAGCGAAGAAAACGAGAGAGCATCGATTAAATGTCTGTTAGCAACATCGACAAGCAGTCCATGAGCACACAGAAAGCACCTAAAATAGGTACAGAGCTAGCAGCAACAACAAAGTTCCACTGGAAATCCCGGCCATGAAAATAAACAGTCACCAACCTTTCCCCAAACATTTTGATGGGAGAGCCATTAGCTGCAATGAGCTGCGGCCCACAGTTCGCTGCTAGTCCGTCGGCAGCGGTAGGGGGAAGGAGGCTCTTCTGGGAGCCGGAATCCACGAGAAAACGTCTCCTGGAGCGCGAGTCCTCTATGAAGAGCAGCCTTTCTGTATTGCCAGTGGTCGCGGCTGCTACGGCGCGCTGGCGGGTCCGTTTCCCTGGGCCGTGAAAGCGCAAGGCGGCAGGCAGCGACGCGCTCTGTCGCCAAAACGCTGATGGTAGAAACAGATGCTCTTTCCGCGGTGCCGGCGTGTAGCAATCCCTGCCGTCAGCAAGGGGGAGGAAGCTCCGGGGGAGGCAGGTGGAGGCGTGGAAGGTGCCGCCAGCGTGTCCGTAGCCAGGGCGTGAACGTCGAAAGTGCGGCTAGCCAGGAGAATGCGATCCGCTTCTTCAGCCAGGGAGCGATAATCCTTCACAGGCAGAAGCGGAGAGTTCGCGAGGACAGCTCTCACGGTGGCCGGTAGTTGGCGGAGGAAGAGGTGGGCGAAGAGGAAACCACCGTCATCCGGCCTGAGCAACGATAGCATGTTCTCCATGAGCTCGAGCGCGGTACCGCCACCCAAGCCTGACAGGTTGAGGAGCTTTTCGGCTCGTTCAGCGTCGGAGAGGGCATAGCGCCGAAGAAGCAGCTCTTTGAGGGCAGCGTATTTCCCTTGGGCGGGTGGGTCCCGGAGGAGTGCGCGATGGGTAGCCAGCGGGTCGAGTGAGGCCACCACATGGTGATACTTCGTGTCGTCAGCCGAGATGCCGCGAAGGGCGAACTGAGCCTCCACGTGTACGAACCATGACGGGGGGTCATGGAGCCAAAAGTCCGGCGGTTTCAGCGCCACAGCGAACGTAGCTGCAACAGGAGGCGGAGGTCCGGCGGCCGCTGATGCATCCATAGCGGAGTCTGCGTTATCTGCGGCCCGTTGCATGCTCGAGTCAGGGGTCACCAATGTCGAGGTAAGCATCAACGACACAGAGCTCTCAGTTCTCACTCCTTCTTTATTCGTCTCCAACATCAACTGCGCATATCGCGCCACAAAACACAGGGACACACTTCCTATACACTGGGTGTGAGTGGAGCCCTCTAGTGGTCCACCACAAGACCCCCAAAATGGCGGATCGGGCCAAAATCCTTTCCACGCCCACCCCCGTGACATCACGCTCCAAAGCCCTTAGCCTGGTTAATGACGCTAGAGTTCCACGCATATGTAAACAGCTCGTCTCTACTGCTTTAACTGTTAAAACAGAAATCAATACTGCGGGTGACAGGGTTTATTATGTGAAACAGCAGCTTGTTTAGTTTAAACAGTCTGCATTAAGCTGGGCAAACACTGCGATTTTTTTCAGTCGCTTTATTCAGCTCCTGCTCAAACTGTACAATTGAATCTCAGGGGTTAGAAGTTCATAGGTCACGATGCAGGGTCTCACACTATACGGCCTGATGCTCTGATGCGACCTGAGTGCTCAAACTGTGCATTCATAACATGAAGCTTATCATATAAAATCTGTCTCTGGCTCTCCCTCTCTGTCTTTTACTCACTCACACAGGCACACACACACCACCACCGTCAACTTTGCTAAATTACTAATGAAAAACATTGACCAGGCAGCTGTGATTGAGCAGCAATGTCCATCCAACTCTTTTCATGGTTGTTGTAGTCGTGATAATTTTGTGAGGCCACACTGAAAAGACTTGGATACGGAAGCGTAGAGCTGTCACAAAGGCAAAAGAAAAATAGAAAAGGGAAAAGTATATTGTTCTAACAATATACCTTTCACGTTTGAACAATATAATATCACGTTATTACAATATACAGAATTATCACGTTCGTACAATATAAATATTATATAGGCTACATCGCAGCTCCAGTCACGGCTTCCATCACAGTCTTTCCTGTCTTTTCCCAGAGTAACAGCCAAACAGGAGGATCTATTGGCTAGCACTGCTTAGCAGGGCTCGCAAAATTGCTAGCCCGACGTCCCGGGGCTAGCGATTTTTCCAGTCGGGCTACCAAAATCTATCGCTGCCCTGCCTGTCGGGCTATCATAGGAAGGAAAAATATATGTCAATGCTTTTGCATTCTTTCGGAAATGTAGCTGGGTAATTATGTCATTGGCATCGGTGAGCCATTGTCAATATGCAACAAATTGAAATCGCGTTTGAATTTGCGCTTGTTTTTTGCTTTCACTTTGCAATCGCGCGAACTGTGTATAGAGAGCGACAGCATTGATTGGTGAGTGACGATAATTTGCGCACCAATTCCTCTGACATCGTCTTATCAATCGTTAGCTTACTATGCAAACATGACAAGTGAAATCTCCCGCAGCAAGCTTAAACATGTGAGAGGTTGATCGCGCAGAGAATCGCTGAGCGTTATGTGAGTACGTGTGTAAAAGCAGCAGGATATATATTTCAGTTCTGCTGAGCCAAATAAGACAGGTCAGGGTGAAGAAGTGACAGCCAAAGAAAAGCTTACCACAAAACGGAAAAGTTATGACAAATCAGACTATAAGGCAAAAAGAAAGTGCAGCTTTATGGTTTCATGGACAAAATAATTTCTGTGGCTGCAATATGACGAGCTATATAACCGGGGCTGCACATAAGTGGTCCGCAGGTGCGCATTCGCTGTCAAAAAAAAAACAAAAAACGCGCACAAGATATGAAGTTGCAACGCGTGTTTGCATACATAAGATTTTCTGGAGGAGGACAGACATTTGTTTAGAACTCTTAAAGATGTTAAAGATGTCGAAGAAGCTCCTTTAAGCAGTTACTTTGGTTTTCCTCCACCTCCAAAGATATGTCAGAAGGAGTCCGAACCACAAAAGAAGCGCGTATTCTCGGAAAAGTGGTTGCAGGAGGTGAGCTGGCTTCAAACAAATGATGAACGCACAGATGTGGTGCAGAATGTGCCGTGAAAATCCCACTCTAGCGGACAAAAACAGTGCCTTTTATATGGACGCAAACGCACGTTGCAATTTCTTATCTGGTGCGCGTCTTTTATTTTGACAGCGAATGCGCACATGTGGACCACTTATGTGCACCCGTGTAAATAACATAATGTTCTGCCGGGTGTGTTGTTGGTTTTCTCTCGATTTCTGAGTCGACAAGCGCCTTTGTTACTGGGACCAGTAATTTTAAGAAAGGCCCCCATTAGAACCCATGAAAAATGCAAGAAGTGCATTATTGCTCAGTCTGCAATATCTTTCCCGGAACAAACACCAATTGCAAATAACATACTAAAAATAAACCTGAAAAATCTGTTTAGAACAGCGTACTATGTTGCGAAGAGTGAACTACCACTGGCAAAATTTAGCAGTCTTTGCAAACTTCAAAAAGCAAATGGCATAGATCTTGGTTCCACTTGCCTCTTACCCGTGACTTCAGTGGAAATTTCAAATTCAGGATCTGACACAGACTGATTCATGTCCTACACAGTTCTTACAAGTTCATAGAAATTTCTGTTCAATTAGAACCAAGTATTTGAGTTGATGATTGTAATTTTTATTCAATGTTGTAATTTGTTTTTCAACAATTTTTTGATTAATGTTTTGTTTCCGTTACAATAATATACTTTAATGTATAATATTGTAAAGGAAACAAAACAGGAAACAAAACATCAATCAAAAAATTGCTCTCTTTTTTATTCGGGCTACTTAAATTTATTTTGGGCTACCAAAAACCGAAGAGTCCCTGCCCGAAGGGCTACCAGGGAATTCGAAATTTTGCGAGCCCTGCTTAGCCTTGCACGCATTCTTATTTTAAACTTAATCTGGAATTCATTGCAAACTGTTTGTGCGGGATATGAATGACAAGATTTTGTTTTTCTACAAGAGTTAGTAAAAAACATCTCCAGTGTGATCAAATCTTCTTGCCAAACATCCACAACTTGGCAGTGTATACAGCACTATAATGACCAGACCTAATTCTTTTGAAAACCATACATCTTTCCACAGGTCTCAACTTCATCAGACATCACCTAGACACAGAGCTGGATGATGCTAGGGCAAACAGCGGCCTATTCGACTAAGATGATGGATCCATGGGGTCAAAAAAGCCAGAAGCAGGGCTGGTGAGGTACCTTTCATGTCCATTCACTGGAGGTGTGGATCTATTGCATGGCGTTCCTCACATCAAGAAGCTGTTGATCAAAATCAATACAGCTCTTCCTGCATCTGGAGCTTGTGAAGGACTTCTCAGTCATGCAGGACTCCTGTTCACTGCTAAACAGTTACAGCTTCACAGAAAGAACCTTGAGAGCAAACTGCCGCTGAAGCTTAACCATCACCTTACTGAGTCAAGAAATGGCACATTTTTGCTAAATATGCAGAAATAAATGCACACCCATACAATTTATGGTAAACTGAGCTCCCTTGTATGTACATGAGGAAGATGTCTCGTTCTGTTTTCTCTGAGGCTGCTGTGCCATTTGGAACAAAAATGAATATAAAGTTTACAGCATATCTTGTCACTGGAAATTGTTTGCACTGTTTATATATTTATATTATTTACTGTAGGTATTGGTGAAAAAAGCTTGTTGAAAATCTGAAATCTTGAAATTAGAATTGTTGTATATTTATTTTTTTTGGTTTGTCTGATAGCATTTATTTATAAAATAAATCAGACATTTCAAACGGTTACTCGCTACTTGAGTAGTCTTTTCACCAAGTACTTTTTTACTCTTACTAGAGTAACTTTTTTGAAGACTACTTTTCACTTTTACTTGAGTAATATTTTAAAGTAATGCTACTCTTACTTGAGTACAATTTTTGGATACTCGACCCACCAATGCTTTTGGATCCACTTTTTTGACCATTTAAAGAAACCGAATTTTGAGGTACTGTTGAGTCCACTTCCCTTCTCAAAGGTGTCTAATTCCTACCTCTGGTATTTTACCTAGTAATATTGCCATAAAACCATGGAAAGTGAGGGCTGCAGAACAGAAGCCAACTTACACGAGGAACAGGCCGGTTGTGTATTTTAAGACCCCACGGACATTACTGCCGCTCTGAGTTCGGTGACGTCAGAGCGGTCTGCCGATATTTGCGGGTTAAGAAAGATGGCGGCTGAGAAGAGCAGGTTGAAACAGCGGAGTCATAAAAGCAGCATATTTAAAGAAGGTAATTAATGCTCTGAGACTTGAAAGATTCTAGTAAGAAGAGTTTTTGTGTGGTTTTAACAGCAGTGTGTTTGTGCGCGTTTGAGCGCGTTTGATAGATAACAACGGTTATGAAATGACAATGCAGCGCTCCGCTTCGCCAAATATTCGCCTCAGCCGTTGTTTCGCATATTATTGCGAATTTGAGCTTCCCGCTGTGTTCGACCGATAAAATATCACTGAAAATATTGTTTTGATTGTATTGTTTTGATAATGACACTGAGCGTGCGTTCTTTGAGCCGGGGACGACTCATTCTCGCTGTGCAGTGTGTTGTTACAATAAAGCCGGTGTGAAGCCACTCAGCTGTCCTCACCTGCAGCTGAATGTGTTTGTTTTTCCTGCTACTGCTTACCCCTTGAGCTGATGTTCATTCTTGTAGAACATGTCATTATAACAGCCGCTAAACCGATCTGTCAATGTACAGTAAATAGAAGCCTGTATTCGTCTATTATCTAGCAACTAGCTAACTTAACTTGCTGTGTAATTTTAGCTAGGCTAATGTACGACGCACTGGATAACGAGGCGCTTTAACAGCGGACACCGTTACAAATGTAATATAGCTTTATGCCTTAGGCCTTAGGGTACACACATTACAAATTAACTTCGAATTCCAACTAAAGTTAAAATTGCCAGTTGAAATGGCTTTCCTCTCTTATTAAGAAATTCATGAAATTAACATTTGTAAATGAAGATCTGAATTGAAAAATTCAGCTTTTTAATTCTCTAGTATCGACGAAACTTGTATTATTTTTGCAAGAGCTCTGATTGTGCACCCTTGATCTCAAATGTAAGTCAACGATTTAATGGACAGAGGTCAGAAGGAATAAGCAGTGAGGTAAGTTTACCCTAATACTGGAATGCTCTACTATTTAGCTGTGGAGCTTCAAAGAATTACTTGCCAGTAGTTGTTACTTGCCAGTAGTTGTTACCTGTCACTGGAAAAAATAAAACGCATAAGCAATGCTATCGTGGTTTTCGTGAAAGACACCCAGTATCAGGTTAGAGTAGTTCATAATAATCTGCTTACAAGGTTCTCAAGGATACCAGGACAGCTGTGTTGGTTTCCCTGAGCTGGCTGTTTAGGAAATCTTGGATTTTTAAAGTTTACTAACTCCTTAGTCTGTTTGGGGAGTGTTGGTGGACTGTAATATCAAAAAGCCTTCACTGTTCTTTACCCTGTTTTTAAGCACAGAGTTTCTTATGTCATTGAAGAAGAAGCTGGAACTGTTTGCTGTTAAAGATGTCATGTGATTTGTATGTATTTGTGCTGGTATGTTTATTATCTTGACAGATTCAAGTTCAGACTGAATATTGCAACAGCACTGATGCTTATAGACCTGTACTTATTAGCCAGATCCTAATGGGAATTCTTAGGGCGTGGTTATTGGTTTTGCAATTCTCCGATAAGCCCTGGGCTTCTTCATAGAAGCACTTTAAGACAGATTAGCAGAATTTTGACTGAATATAGTTTCTAATGTGTTTTAATAGCAAAGGACAGACACTGGAGAAATGTTTAAATTGGGCAACTTGCTGAAAGGGTGAATCTAAAGGGGGCGTGGCATGTAGACTGTTTATTTTCAGGGTTCCATAGCGTTATTTATTTTAGATTTAAATTTAATGCCCTGTCCTACCTATGACATGACAGCCTTACCTGTCTGCTTTTGATGTGGAGGAGTAGCAGCTCTACTCTGAACCCCTCCCGAATGACTGAACCCATCCATCCACCTTTTCGAGGCAGAGCCCATCCACCTTTTACAAATCAGGCCTAGATTAATAGATTTACTGCATTTCCCAAAAACCATGAGCAGTCTGGTGGCAAAGTTGGCAGTCTACAGTAGTCCTTTTTAGCAAATGGCTGTGTTAGCCTTGCTCCATCTTAATAATTACACCAGCAGCAGAAAACAAAATACACTGTCCTGTCCAGCAACTTCACGCTGAAACTTTACCGTGTCTTGCCAACATGGGTACAGACACAAACTGTGACTTCTCTTGATGAAAATTCTGAACTCACTCACTGAAAATACTTGAAAACAAGCTAACTTCTCCACCTGCTCTGTGTCATCGCACACTGTCTCTTTGCGCTCTTTTTACTTTTCCTCTTCTCTCCCACCCTGTGCTACCTTCACACATCATATGCAGGAAATTACATTTTTCACAATAACTGAAAGAACCTTTTTTTTTAACAATGTAAATATGTTTTTAGTCATTTTACATAAACTTTGACTTTTAACAAAATGCATTTACTCAATTTCCTTTTCTTTGTAATCTTACTTTACTTTCTTACTCCACTTTACTATCTATCTATAAATCTAAAATTAGTAAAACATAACTGAAGTTTTAGATTATAAATACAGTATGAGGGAGATGGATGATAGATATTACTAGATGGATCTCTTTGAAATCTTCATCCAGAAGAGTACAGTATGTTTATGCTTGGATACATTAATAGCTTTGCATTATTCACAGTTCAGATGATCTTCATTTGTCTAATGGTGTACCTCAGTGACCCCTCTGAGTTTATCAAATATCTGAAACAAAGAGTTTCTAGATGTCTTCCTCCCTTTCAGTTAACTTTATTCTGATTTGCTGGCCCTCGTAAGTAGAACGTTAATGCATGGACTGTCTTTTTCATATAGCATAAGCAACATCATAGCATAAGCAACATCACTGCTTCTACGACAAATTGAATGGGGACCAGGTCACCCAAAGAGTTAAATCTGTCCTGGTTACATGTCTCTATTCAATCTAAGTGGCTCTGTAGGTCAGTGAAGCATCACTGCTGCCATACAAGGAGCTTTACTCATCCAAAGGTTAAAACTGACTTTTGTAAATAGTGGTTTTATTTACTATACACTTCAGGTCAGGCCTGCAGTTCCGTAATGGCAATAATTCCTCTTAGAGGACTATAATCAAGAGGAAAGCTGAGGCTTCTAGAATTAGACTGGGTTTTTCCCCCATCCAGCAGACTTTCACTTCGACTGCCAGTTTATTGATTCCTGCAAGGAGACTCAACCTTCAAGACTACAGCCATGCTATATAGAACATATTCACACTGTAAAGAGTGCTTAGTTTAATGCATTTATTTGAAAATGGCAATGATGGTATTGCATTTGTTTAGAACTGTCAGCATTTTCCCATAAATAAAAGGCAATTAATTATTTTATTCTCTAAATACTCTAATATTCTATATTCTCTAATATTCACGTAAAGATTATTTTGGTAGTCAGTCTGTGGCTAATCTGTCAGTTAATTTTTATTAGTCAACGATTATTTATTCACTCCTTTAATCTTTGCTTCCTGTAGGCATACCTCTTGTTCCAGGCTACAGTGCATATTTGCTTTACCTGCTCAAGTTGCCCAGCTGTAAATGTCACCCTGCTGTCTCTTCTCCAGCCAATTAAAATAATGACCCATGAAACATATGAATTTGAAGTCACTCAACCAGTGTTTCCAACCAATAACTGTAGAAAACATGGACGACCTAACAGCTTGTCCCCTGGTGTCTGGCTCCAGTATAGGTCATAAACCCCGGCTCCTCCATGTTATCAGATTTTTCACAAAGATGCTTTATGCCATTATTAGCAATTCTCATTGTTCAAGGGGTCTCCTTTCTCACAGGTTGGATTCTAGTTAATAACTTAATGCTGTTATTGGGGTCAACGTCATCATGACAGCTTTGACTGGCAACTGTTGTTACAGAGAAACTTGCCTATATCTAATCGGGAATGGCTGATAGAGCCAGGACGCGGAGAGGAGGGCCAGCATTTACTTTCCAAAACCACGACTGTTTCAAACTGACAGCATGAGGTGTTCTGCAGTAAACTGGATTAACCGACAGAAGGACCAGAGGCCTAACTGCACTTTTTCGGTAAGTTGAATGTGTGTTTGTAAGATAATCAGAAATTAACATCCTGAGATAGCTAGCTTAGTTGAGCAGTCATCTGTTGGGGAAAGCCGTGTTTGGTAGCTAATCCGTGCATGTGAATGAATATACCTTGACTAAACAAGTCACTCTGAGCTTGAATGTACATTAAAGTCAGTGCTGTACAGTCAGAGCTCTGCTGCTGTACTCAATGGAAAAATGTTCAGACCTGCAGCTGAAGATCAGGCACTAAAACTGTTTATAAGAGCAATGGAAAAATGCCACTCTAGCTGCTCAGTCACTAACTAACATGACAGTTACTGTACTTTTTATGAGTATTATTCTGTAAGAGCAACAAGTTAGACTCTCCTTCAGTTCTTTTGGAGAGCTGATTATAAAATATATGCAAATGGCAGCATTTTTGTGTCTCTCTTACATCTGTAATGACAGTAACACCAAATTAATAAAAGAAAATGCACTTTAAACCCTCATTGATGGATTTCATTCAGTTTTAACAGAAGAAGAATTACTGAAGATCGAAAATGTTCTCACAATACAGCCTGTAAAATCAGTCCCAGTTTCTGATTTCCGTTTGTGTCTTACACAGCTGATGTTCACAAACTAAAAGAAACAGGATTATAATAGGAAAGCAGGGGTTTCTATACACAGCCTTGTACCTGGGGGCTTGCTTGTTGTGTTAGAGACTCCATGATAGTTCCTCCTCTTGCTCCCATTTCTTAGGTTTCTGTTGCCTGAGGTATTGACTGAGCACATTGGTGGTGGCCATCTTTCTGGTGTAGTTGTGGATATTCGTTGTCTCGTCCTCGACTGTGGTACTGACACTCACTAGTCCCTGGCCTACTTCCTTCTTAGGCATACCTTCCTTCTATTTAGGCGTACAGTCTCAGGGTGCTAGATTTGGGTTGAAACCCTACATGCATGGTAAGGAGCTTCCATGTCTTGATGACAGTGGCTTCTATGTCTGCATTGCTATTGCTGCATTCCATAGTCTACCAGAGGCCTGGGAGCTTGAGGGTCCTGCGGAGTATCTTTGCCGTTTCTAGGACTTCGCTCTTCTGGACAGAGATATTGGATGCTGTTCCAGGGATCTGCTGGAGCCACTCGCCTAATTCCTGACAATTGCTGCATTCTGTAGTCAGTATCCATAATGATCTCACTGAGGGGGTTCAGGCCTATGCAGAACTGGAACATCTCCTTGGTAGATCCCGCACTTGATGGTGACTTGGGCTATGGGCTTGAAGTTGGCCTCTAGCATTGTTTGCCACATCTGCATTGGGTTCCTGATGAAGGCTGTTAGGGACCCGTTGATCTTGTACAGTTCTAGGCATGCCAGGATCCATTTGTGGTGCATCGAGTCATAGGCCTTCTTTTAATAAATCCAGGCAGTGCACAGGTTGGTGAACCTGGTCTTGGAGTCTAGCGCAACTGTTCTGTCTGCCAGTAGCTTTGCCAATTCCTTTATGTGCCCCCTCTCATGTGTTGAGCCATATGCCTATTCATTTTAGCTACTATGATACCTGACTAGAGCAGGGCGATATGACCAAAAATATTTATCACGATATACATTTGAAAATTTGCGATAATGATATAACTGATGATATAATTGACACTAGACAAAATATTTTACAACTCCACAACTTTATTAGTGCAAAAAAAACCAAACAAACATCAATGTATTTTTACTTAAACAAGCAGCTGTTTTTTATTAAAAATTTAACAGTGCAAATGCAAATTCCTTGCTGACAGTTTAACCAAAAGGCATTTCCAGTGGAAATTGGCCGACATATCCTCAGCATAACCAAGGCATAACCGCCTTGTGCGTATGAAAACAAAGGCACTGCTCATGCGCGTTTTACCCATATACCCATCGCAATATTTCATTTTCTTACCGTTGCCCAACATTATACCAGTATTACCGTGAACGGTATAATATGGCCCAGCCCTATACCTGACAGGAGCTTCCATGGGGTACTGAGGCAGGGTATTGGCCCGTAGTTTGATGGAACTGGACCCTTCTAAGGATCCTTGGGGAACAGGACTGTCCGGACTTCAGTTAGCCATTGTAAGTGTCTTGACTAGCAGCTACTTCATTTGCACTGTTAGATTCTCATAGAGTGCAGTCAGTTTCTTCAGCCAGTAAGAGTGAATCATGTTAGGGCCTGGTGCTGTCTAACTCTTTACATTGGAGACCCTTTCTTGGATGTCTGCCACTGTGATTGTTACTGGACCCTGTTCAGGCAGGGTTTTGTGGTCTGCTCTTATATCCACCAGCCACTGAGCATTGCCATTATGTGTTGCGTCCTTTTCCCATATGCTCTTCCAGTATTGCTCGGTCTCAAGCCTTGCTGCTGTTCTCATACTGTTCCCCTGACACTGACATTGGTTTATTCTCCTGCCTTCTATTTCTCTAACCCTAACCCTCTTGAAGCGGCTGGAAAAGGCTCAGTTTTTGCTTGGCAGTTTCTAAGGCCTCAGTTATGGGCAGCTTGCTATACTTCTTGGGGAGCTTCTTAATTTCCCCTTTCTGTAGCTCCGATAGTTGGCCAACCACCTTCCTCACGTCTTTGATCTGTCGCCTGGATTAACAAGGTCCGCGTCAGGTGTTGAGTAACCAGGACACACAGATGACAAGTGGAACAAGACAAAATAAGTGGGCAAGAGACAAAAATAGGGCGCTGTTGGAAGCTGCTACATAAGTAACCCCAGCGGAAATGGTTGCATGAATGGATGAGGGACCTATGGAATTTTCCATACCCACCATCCAGATTGATGGCGAAACTAGTAGCTCAGTGTTCCAACATTTGGAAGAAGGAACTGCTCTCACGGCTAGAGATTAATGAGGTACCACCCAAATGCTATGTCATTTGGAAGTCAGCCACTTCCTCTATGTGCCGCATGTTACATGCCGAGCAGCTGAGAAATAGAAGGCAGGAGAATAAACTAGCTGTTTCCCACAGAACAATCCAAGGTGTGCTCTCAGTGGCAGGGGAACAATATGAGAACAGCACCACCAAGGCTGGAGACTGAGTAATACTGGAAGAGCATACGAGAGAAGGACGCAACACATAACGGCGATGCTCAGTGGCTTGTAAATCTAAAAGCAGACCACTGCACTAACCCTGAACAGGGTCCAGTAACCATCACAGTGGCAGACATTTAAGAAAAGGGTCTCCATTATGAAGAGTTGGACTGCCACCAGGCCCCAGCATGGTTCACACCCACTGGCTGAAGAAGCCAGTAGGTTGTCAGTGAGCGCCTAACTACACAAATGAACCAAAGGATCAGTCCCATCCAACCACCGGCTAATAACTTGCGTCAGTACCACGTGGAGGCTTCTGGCAGGCACATGGGTCAATACATCAGCGGGGCACATAAAGGAATTGGTAGGAGTATCAGAGGAGCAAAACACCAGCTACTGGCAGACAGAGCAGTTGCCCAAGACTGCAAGACTAGGCTGACTAACCTGTGCACTGCCTGGATTGATTATAAGAAGGCCTATGACTTGATGGCTCACACTTGGATCCTGGAATTCCTAGAAGTGTACAAGATCAACAGGACCCTAACAGCCTTCATCAGGAACTCACTGGTGATGTGGCAAACAACACTAGAGGCCAACTTCAAATCTATAGCGCAAGTCACCATCAAGTGTGGGATCTACCCACTGCTGTTCTGCATAGGCCTGAACCCCCTCAGTGAGATCATTACGGATACTGACTACAGAATGCAGCAATTGTCAGGAATTAGGTGAGTGGCTCCAGCAGATCCCTGGAACAACATCTAATATCTCTGTCCAGAAGAGAGCAGTCCTAGGAACGGCAAAGATACTCCGCAGGACCCTCAAGCTCATAAGCCTCTGGTAGATGACCTGAGCTTGAAGGATAAAGACAGCCCACAGGTTTGAAAGGGGGGGAGAGAGAGAGTGAGAGAGTTTTTTTTTTTTTTTTTTTTTTTTTTTTTTTTCTCAACTGAGTTTGTTTCAAGTGTTCTTGTTTAAAAGGGCAAAATTAGGTTCTTAATTAGGTGTTGTTCACAAAGTTAAATGTTAAGTACTCTGTACATGTTATATCGCTAGAGAGAAATGATGTGAAGCATTAACCTCCTAAGACCCGAACTCTTCCACGGCAGGCATTTTTAATTTCTCTTTGATATTTGGGCTGATTGGGTTCTCATGAATGTAAAAACAAAGAATTACCAGATTTTATTTTTTTTTTAACCATATTTTTGTTCCTAAGAAAAATGAGAGCCACATATGAGGATATTCGTTTAAAATGTTGATAGAACAGTAGCAGTATAATGTCCTCGTAAGTGGATATCAGGCCCTTGTAGAGCAACATTAAATATTTTGGTCTAAATAACCCAAAATGTGATGTCCACATATGTGGACGCCAGGTCCTAGGAGGTTAATATGTTGTCCAGTACTCGGGCAGCAGCTCAAACAATGCTAATGATGTGTGTTTGTCTCTTGTTTTCCTGCAGGTGACCACCATTGAATTCTGACCACTTTATTTCAGATTTGAGAGATACACTTCACATTTTACAGTTTGTAATGATTCTTTTCTCCTTGTGATTACAGGAGCCGCCCTCAGCACCACCCAGAAAACAACAACAGAAAAATCATGTTATGTGTTCACTCTTGATGAACACACTGTTCATGACATGTTGGGTTTGTCCATCTTATTGGCCGAGCGGATAGTGGAGGTCTGAAGACTTCCCTCTGAGGGAGCTGCTGGTGAAGATTATGAGTCCTGTTTGATCCCTGCGATGAGCGTCAGTCCTCCTGATGTCACAAAAATAATGTCTTTCTCAGTGGGTCAACAGAACATCTGGCACAGGACAGGTGTGATTTATAAAATAAAAAATAAAAAAAATAAGCATGAAGCTTCTCCTAACCTTTGGACCCAGAGAACCGCCTTGGCCCTGCCTCCAGGGTGAATCTGTTGATTATGTGGACTCTGGATCATGTTATGAAATTAGAAGAAGTAATCACACTTCTGTGAAACCTTCTGCTGCTGTGTTTTTCAATCTAACATTTTATTCAAACAAAGTGCTTTGAGAGTGTATAATGTATCTAAAACTGTTTAAATCTTCAGTTTTATAACACCTAAGTCTTATGTTAAAATCTGAAAGGATAGCATTAACAGTAAAAAAACAAAAAACAAACTTTAAACCACATTTTTTAGAGTCTCAGCAGCTGAATAACAGTTATTAAGATTATTTTAAAATGAACCTAGAATTGAATTTACACAAGGTCCTGAATAATCAGGTCCCATCTTAATGGCCTTATAGCACCATATCACCCCGTTAGAGCACTTTGCTCTCAGACTGCTTACTTGTGGTTCCTTCAGTATTTAAAAGTAGAATGGGAGGCAGAGCCTTCAGTTTTCAGGCCCCTCTTCTGTGGATTCAGGGGACAGACACTATTTCTACTTTTAAGATTAGACTCAAAATATTTTTTTTCCTTTTTTTTTTTTTTAATAAACATATTGTTAGGGCTGGATCAGGTGATCCTAAATATTTCCTTAGTTACATTGCAAGGTCTAGGCTGCTGGGAGGTTCCCATGAGCAAATGCAGTCAAAATAGTAGAAGAAACTGAGTGTTTCTCCTTCAGTTGCCCCTTTCACTTTGTTTATACACCTCTGCATTTCGTTATTATTTATTATAAATCTCTGGCTCTCTTCAATAGCTTGTCCTTTCCCTGTCTTCTTCCCCTTACCCTAACTGGTCAGGGGGCCAGATGGCTGCCCCCTGTGAGCCTGGTACTGCTGGAGCTGTCTTCCTGTTAAAAGGGAGTTTTTTTTCCTTCCTACTGTTGTCAAAGCACTTGCTCATAAGGGGTTGATGAGCAAGCTTTTTGGGGTTTTCTCTGTTGTATTATTATAGGGTTGTGGGATCTTTACCTTACAATAAGGCAACTGCTGTTTTGATTTGGAACTATATGAATAAAACTGAATTGGAATTGGAAAAGTGTCTGTGTTTTGGAGGTATTGGCCATTTCTCATATTTATAACATTTATTAGAGATTATATTGTTGTCACCGACCCCCCCCCCCCCCCCCTTTTTTTTTTTTTTTGTTTCTTTCTTTCTTTCTCGTGAGAAGTCATGTATTTGATCAATTTGTAATTGCATTGACAATTTGTAATGACAATAAGAATATTGTATGTAAAATTTGTCTTGGAATGCTTCCAATTGTAAAAATTTACCATTGTCATGGTGATTAATAAAAATACCATTATCATGAAACTGTTTCTATATCCAGTGTTTTTTCTATTTCTGATAATGGTTCTCTTGTTCTATTGAGTAGAACCATGTAGAGTAAAGTTATGGGTAAATATCATCTTCCACTAATAAAGTATTTGTTTGTGGATTTTGGCTAGGTTTACAGACAACTTTGTATTATCAAAGTCGCATATTATTGGAAAATCCAGACCTCCCATTTAATAAAAATTTCACAGTAATTTAACTTTCTCAAATGTGCCTATTCAGAGTTGACGCCACAGCTCCAGGGCACTGATCTTTTAAGTACTTGTGCGTTGCAGTCGCAGGACGACTGTGATATTCTCACACACTTTTCAAAGTCTCCCTTTCATCTTTCTTCCATCTTCTCCACCCTCCTGTTATGCTGTGTTTTAATGGTCACGCTACATTTTTCTTTGTTAGTACTGAGTGTAGTCTTGGCAGGCAGTCAAGGTGATACGCTCCAATGTATTTCTGTAGTATATTGTAGTTCTTAAACCATATAAGTGTTTCTGTAATATGACACGTCAATAAAATTAGATGTTGAGCAATTTTCCTAGTCATTGTTATCAATGACAATGTGTAGCTGTGTCAGATCAACAGTTAGCTGTAAAAAGGATGTTACTGCAGCTGTGGCTACAACCGTAGCTTGCCTCCACCAGTGTGTGAATGTGAGAGTGAATGAATAGTGGCCTTGAAAAGCGCTATATAAATCCAATCCATTATTATTATTATTATTATTATTATTATTACTGATTAAGATTGTGTGATTTGCGTCATAATCTTTGTACTGTTACCTTGTGACAATTGCTTGTAAAGTTGGTGTGAACCATTAAGGTAGCCCTGTAATGACAGGGCTACCTTAATGTAACTGTACAGTTACTGTACTGTAACTGTAGTTTTGCAGGCCATTTCACTAATACTGGTAACACACAGATCAGGGAGTTTCTGACTTCCAGCATAATAGAAAATTAAGTAGACTATAATGAACTTATTATATTAAGTTATAACATGTGCATCTTTATTACTCCTACTCTTCATGCTTATGGTTCTATTAAATAAAAACTGAATTAACCTCCTAAGACCCGAACTCTTCCACAGCATGCATTTTTTTTATTTGGGCATATTGGGGCCTGATGAATGTAAAAACAAAGAATTACCAGATTTTTTTTTTTTTTTACCTTATTTTTGTTTTTAAGAAAAATAAGAGCCACATATGAGGGTATTCGTCTAAAATCTTGATAGAACAGTAGCAGTATAATGTCCTCGTAAGTGGATATCAGACCCTTGTAGAG
The DNA here is from genome assembly GCF_900408965.1 of Simochromis diagramma. Taxonomy (NCBI): domain Eukaryota; kingdom Metazoa; phylum Chordata; class Actinopteri; order Cichliformes; family Cichlidae; genus Simochromis; species Simochromis diagramma. The sequence goes on along the minus strand of NW_024387304.1, from coordinate 3,359,573 downwards.
CAAAATTTAGTATTGAAGTCTAAATAACTCAAAATGTGATGTCCACATATGTGGACGCCAGGTCCTAGGAGGTTAAAGGAGGTATTAATTGGCTCACCTCTGTTCTTTGTGCCCTCAGTACACACTCTGGACTCTTTATTTGCCTACTGGTGAAATAAATCTGTAAGGATGTAGTGGCATTTGAGTCTGTCTGAAAACCTATTGTCTCTCCTGTGTATTTTTTCAGTCATTATTATATATGTTTAGCACCCACTAACATCTATTTAATCTATTCCTAATCTATATATTCCTTTCTATTTCTTATTTATTTGCTTTATAAATACATTTGGCTCGACTTTGCATTGAGAGATGAGTTTCATTATCACCCCAACCGGTCGCAGCAGATGGCCGCCCCTCCCTGAGCCTGGTTCTGCCGGAGGTTTCTTCCTGTTAAAAGGAAGTTTTTTTCCTTCCCACTGTCGCCAAAGTTCTTGCTCATAGGGGGTCATATGATTGTTGGGTTTTTCTCTGTATCTATTACTGTAGGATCTACTGTACAATATAAAGCGCCTTGAGGCGACTCTTGTTGTGATTTGGCGCTATATAAATGAAATTGAATTGAATTGAATTATCCAAGTCAAAAACAATAGAAATGGTCTCCCATATAATAACAGGATCAATGTAGCTGCCACCCACCCCTCCAAACTCCACACTGATTTTTAAAGAATCTGGAAGTGAGTGTAATTTATCTAAGCACTCACAACCAACCGTTTCACAAGTGGTTGTTATATGTAGAGTTGCCAAAATTAAATTGCTAGAAAGTCATGTTATATTTAACAGCAATGTTCATGAATGTTGAGACAACTGAAAACGATATTTTTTTGCTACAAATGATAATTGATAATAAGAACACAGGCTGTAAATCCCTTTAATTGGCTAGTTATTGCTTTGTACCAGTGAACAGTCATGACCAATCATTTCTGCATTCTGAGCCTTCAGACACATTATAAGCTTACTTTCCCCCTCTCAGGTGGCCACAGTTTTAAATCATGCGCATCCCAGATGAGGTGTGAAGAGGAGGACTATGACCTGCTGGAGGAGGAAGAGGAGGAGAAAGTGGGCAGGCCCCAGCCTGTGCAGATTGTAGTGGCAAATGAGGAGGAGCATTCATTCTTCCTGCAGGAGCAGGTGCTGGAGCAACTGCTGCTGCAGAAGAAGGTCCAGGACCTCCATGTGGTTGTCGTCTCTGTGGCTGGAGCTTTTCGCAAGGGCAAATCCTTCCTGCTCGACTTTATGCTTCGTTACATGTACAAACAGGTAACCTGTCAAGTTCTGTGAAATTCAAATTGTTAGTTTCATCATAATCCTGCTGACAAACATCACCAAATATATCCATTGACCTCAACTCTCGTCTTGGTGGAGCAGTCAAAAGAACCACTGAATGGCCCCACTCTGGCAAAATACAAATGCAAACTATACACCACGATAATGAGCTTATGGAATCTGGTTTTCCTGAATTAATCATTAATTTCAGAATTGGCTTGTTTCAAAATGTTGAAAGTTGTAACGCTGTGAATAATGCTGTACACATATTTGATTTATCTGAGTGTGGCTACTATTAACTGCGGTAGCAGTTTCTTTGTCCATTAACAGTTAATGTTCATAACCATCACTGGGTGCTATGTCAAGCAGATGAGTGCTGCTCTTTGAAGCAGTTTCTGTCAACATACTGTGTGAAGTCTAATCCACACTGACGATGAAGATTGGGAAATTTGGTTTACTAGGAGCAACTGGAACAGTCAGTATTTATAATTTTATGTTAAGCTTATACTGCAGTGTTCATATCACTGCAGATGCAGCCCAATCCATCAGACTGCTCCTCTTTCCCCTTGCTGGTGAAGAAGACCCCGAGATACTTAAACTCCTGCACTTGGGGCATCAGCTTGTCTCTCACTCGAAGTGGCCCTTTTCTTATTGAGGACCATAACCTGTAACTTGGAGGTGCCAATACTCATTCCTGCCACTTCACTCAGCTACAAACTTCTCCAGTATGAGCTGGAGGTCACCTGCTCAGAAGAGATTATAAGGCCACCAAGGTGAAAGCTTTCTGCCGCTTGGCTACCCCTAGAAATTCTGTTCATAAAACATTATAAAGAGAGCAGGAGGACAGAGCAGCCTTGGCGGGGTCCCATCAAAAATAAGTCCAACTCATTGCTGGCAATACAAAACAAACACTTGTAACAGTTATACACAGACAGACTAGCTTGTAACAATTGACTGGACACCCCCCCCATAAACACAAGGCTTTCCACATGTTTGCGTGTGAGTTTGGAATGCAGTTTGTTAGCTATACTCTTGTGATCTTCCAGTCATCTGATTCGTGGCTCGGCGGTGTGGAGGAACCTCTGACCGGCTTCACTTGGCGGGGTGGTTGTGAACGGGAGACCACGGGCATCCAGGCGTGGAGCGATGTGTTTGTAGTGGAGAAACCAGATCACAGCAAGGTCTGTGTCACAGCATCTTCTAGGCTGTTCCTTTTAAAATGTGGTGTGGGTATGTGTGTATATGTGTATAGCGTGAAAAAATGTTTCACCCTGTACTGATTTTTTTTTTTTTTTTTTTACTTAAATTTGTCAGATCATCAAACAAATTTAAATATTTGACAAAGTTGACACATGTAAAAACAGAAATGTGTTTTTTAAGTGAAGGCGTTTATTATTCAGGTGAAAATACAGACCTATATAGCCCTGTCTGTAAAAGTAATTCCTCCTATGCCATCTTTGTAAAGCTGAGTTTAATTTCTCTAGCCACACCCAGGCCTGATTACTGCCACACTTGTGACAAATGGTGAAAAATGGAACATTGGTAAACCTTCCCAGGAGTGGCTGGACAAGAACTGAACAAAGTTGCTCTAAGAGCTCAGTGACGACTCACAAAAGACTCCAGCACAACATCCAAAGTAGGTCTGACTTGCCTCAGTTACTGTCAGTGATACCGACTATGGAATGGAGCAATTGTCAACCACCTAATCTACCTACCACACAACTTGGATCTACCCGAATGACATTCTGATGTCTGTAGTGTAGCATAGGCGGATGGTAACAAAGAGAGGGAAGGTATTCCAAACTGATGGGATTGCATTACCAGAAGGCAGCATTGCAGACATCGAGGGCAGCTACAGGCACCTGGGAATCTCATAGGCAAATGGGAAATGGGAACCACGAAGAGGCCGCTAGGAAAGCTGCAACCACCAAGTACCAGCAGAGTGTAAAGCAAGTCCTGAGGAGTCAGCTTCATAGGAAGATCAAGATCCCGGCAATCTACACTTACGCCCTGCCAGTGATTAGTAGCATCAGAAACCCAAGACGGAAGAGGAGTAAGGAGAAGAAGTAAGGATGATGGAACGGCAGGCCACTACTTGGCCACTGTCAGAAGAAGTGTCTGACATCCTGTCAGTGGGTGGACAAAACTGGACTGAAAGACAGCACAGAGACGCTAATCATGGCAGCACAGGAACAAGCCATAAGTACACGATCCATAGAGGCTAGGGTCTAACACACTAGGCAAGACCACCGGTGCAGAATGTGTGAAGATGCCCCTGAGACAATCCAGCACATAACAGCAGGGTTCAAGATGCTAGCAGACAGGGCATGCATGTAATGCTACAACCCAGCAGGCATATTATACAGGAACACCTGGGCTGAGTATGACCTGGAAGTCTCAAGGTCAAAATGAGACATGCCCACTAGGGTCGTCGAGACCTAAGATCATGTGGGACTGCCAGATACAGACAGCCAAACTGGTGATGGCTAACCAACCGTACATAATAGTCGTGGACAAGCAGAGGAAGACAGCTGTAGTGATTGATGTAGGTATACCAAGTGATATCAGGGGGCTGAGAGAAGAACTCAAGAAGATGTCGAAGATGAAGGCAACAGTGGTCCTAGTGGTAATCGGAGTACTCTCGTTACCCCCCCCCCCCCAAGCTGGGCAAGTGACTCCAACAGATCACAGGAACAACATCCAAGATTACTGTCCAGAAGAGTGCAGGACCCTTAAGCGCACAGGCCTCTGGTAGAGGACCCAAGCTTGAAGGATAAATAACGCCCTCGGGGGAGAGGGGAATTTAAAAAATATATATATTTATTTGTATGTATGTGGTGTGTATGTTTTTATTTTTACATCATTTTTCCACAGGTTGCAGTTCTACTAATAGACACGCAGGGAGCGTTTGACAGCCAGTCTACCGTTAAAGACTGTGCCACACTATTTGCCTTGAGCACCATGACCAGCTCTGTGCAGGTCAGTCATCTTTTTTATTTCTAGTATATTCTAGTTGTCACATAAGAAACTCTTTAATTCATTGTGATAGTATAACAATAGAATATACATTTTTATCTAGAAATTATGGCATCAACATTATGTGTGTTTCAGGTGTACAACCTTTCCCAGAATGTTCAGGAAGATGACCTTCAGCATCTCCAGGTCAGTATCAGCCTGCAAGACAGCTTTACTATTTCTAGACTGAATCCTATAGCATAAACCCAATTCTCCAAAAAGTTGATTCTGTTCATCTGGACGTAGCGTTTTGTGAGAGAAACGTTTCGTCACTCATCCAAGTGACTTCTTCAGTCCCAACTGACTGCAGGTTTCCCCAACCTTATAAACAGTACATTTGCATAACCAGCCCACTGAAGGAACAATGGGCTGAGAGGTCAGTCAGCTGAGACTGAAGAAGTCACTTGGATGAGTGACGAAACGTTTCTCCCACAAAACGCTACGTCCAGATGAACAGAATCAACTTTTTGGAGATTTACTTTCCTAGATGATTGAGAATGCATCAAGACCCCATGAACCCAATTATTTAGGTTATTTCTTATGTTACGTTATTTCAGCAAATGATGTGTCATTTAACACACAGCTCTGTTGTGTGCTAATGTGTTAAACGATGTAAATGCGAGCGTGGGTTGTACTAGACCATATTTATTTAGGCTTTCATTAAAAACATTTTACGTTGAAAGTGAAATAATATCAAATGTTGTTGTCATTTTAATTGCGTTAATATTTAAACATATAAAAGCTTTTTTCACAAGCCAATAAAAAAGTATGGTTCAGTAAACATCTACACATCAGCAGCACAAAAACCTTGCATCAACCCACATAGCAAAATTCGTATGGCCCGGATCTGGCCCACACAATGTGTTTACACATGGCCCACATACCGCAAAGAATGACGGCCCTTTGGTGGCCCAGACCTGGTTTGCCAGAGGTGAACCACACATGGGCCAGCACAAGGCCAGTTAGAGACACACTGGAGGTCCTGTGCTGGCCCATGTGTTACCTCTGGCAAACCTGATCTGGGGCACCATTCTTTGTGGTATGTGGGCTGTGTGTAAGTTGTGTGCAGCCACGGGCCAGTTGCAGACACACTACTAGCCCAGTGCTGGCCCAGAACAGTTTCAGCTCTGGCCCCAGATGTCAGTCTACCTTAATCAAGCCATGTAATGACAACATGTGCCGGAACATAATAGTAACATGACAAAACTGTTCAGACAGTGAACGGACTGATTCTTACATAACGCTTTTCTACTCTCCCAGATTACTCAAAGTGCTCTATACAACATACCACATTCACACACTTTCTCTAAGTGCTTCCTAACTACATTCATACACATTCACGCTCTCGCCATGCAGACTGGAGGAGCCAGGGATCGAACCACTAACCTTCTGATCAGTAGGTGATCTGCTCTACCTCATGAGCTACAGCCACCCAGTGGGAAACATGAGTAAAGGGCAGGGGGGGGGCAGGGATAGCTCAGTAGGTAGAGTGGTGGCCCCATGATTGGAAGGTCGGGGGTTCGATTCCACTGAACAGCTACCCTGAGGTACCCCTGAGCAAGGTACCGTCCCTACACACTGCTCCCCGGGTGCCCAATGGCTGTCCACTGCTTCACTGAGTGAATGGGTTAAATGCAGAGAAGAATTTCCCCACGTGGATCAATAAAGTACACTTTCTTCTTTCTTCTTTAAACCTCACTAGGTTTTGGATAAAGTGTATACTCACAAACCTGTCAAATCTGCATTTGAAACGTTTGCTACCATATAGGGCTGGGCCATATCATATTGTTCACGGTAATACCGGTATAACGTTGGGCAACGATAAGAAAATGAAATATCGCGATAGAATATGGGTAAAACGCGCATGCGCAGTGCCTTTGTTTTCATATGCACATGGCGGAAAAAGCATGGTGGCGACGGAGTATGAGAAGGGCGAAAGTGGATCGTTGAATGAAACAGATGAACCAGAATTGGTTTGTAAAAATGCTGCAACTTCAGTGGTGTGGAACTGGTTTAGCTTTCATCCATCACATACACAACAAAGCGCTATTTTTGGTAGAGCATGCTAGTGGGCCGTCGTTATTACCGTTTTTTTTTTTGAAAATACGGCACACTTAAAATCAATCCTTTGATTTTTCTGAAAATCGATAGTGCCCCTTATAATCTCGTGTGCCTTATGTATGAATTCTGGTTGTGTTTACTGACCTCGAAACGATTTTATGCACACGGTGCTCGAAAATCTGTCAAATGTTATAGTACGACTTTGCTAAGCTACGAACCCGCACCGCTTGATGGATTGTCGGAGCATTACGGCTATCATAGGCAGGGGCCTCGCGGAGTGATACGTACTGCGCTGTGTGTATAACCTCTTTTTATGTTTTGTGGATATTATACATGGTTATGCTGAGGATATGTCGGCCAATTTCCACTTGAAATGCCTTTTGGTTAAATTGTCAGCAAGGAATTTGCATTTGCACTGTAAAATTTTTATATAACTTTAATGCACATAAAAAACAGTTGCTTGTTTAAGTGAAAATACATTGATGTTTGTTTGTTTTTTTTGCACTAATAAAGTTGTGGAGTTGTAAAGTGTTTTGTCTAGTGTCAATTATATTGTCAGTTATATCGTTAGCGCAAATTTTCAAATGTATATCATGATAATATTTTTGGTCATATCGCCCTGCTCTATTACCATAGCAGTATAGTATTGCAACATGGCATTTGGGTCTTCTAACTAAAATGGGAAAATAGGAACATAAATAGTGCCACCATTGCCAGACCTGGCCCACATCTGGTTGACATACACCCACCCATGACACCAGTCAGTCAGAAGTGCCAGCTTGATGCCGGATCTGGACCAGATCTGGGCCAGACCTGTCTGTTATGTGGGAAAGCACAGGGTAGACTTCAGAATGCTCAGTTTTCTTCATAGCAGCCACCACATTCCTTTAAAGTCCTTTAAAGGCTTGAAGACACAAACTCACTCATTCCCTGCACACTTAAACTTGCAGACACACATGCACAAAAACTCATAATATGCACACACCCTTTCAGAGCTCTTTTTTTTCAAAGCTGCCTTTCAGAACTCTGATTAAAAGATGGAATAATCAAGAGATTACTCGATTACTAAGATAATCAATAGCTGCAGCCCTACATCATATCCACACATGAAATGGACAAGCAGTTTATGAAAGCTGCAGTCTCTCTAAACAAGATAAGGTCAAATTTTTCTGTGACAAGAATCAAAGAAAAAAACAAACACCAAATGAAAAAATAATTGTTTAGCACTCTTTTTAAAAATCACTAGAACAGCATAGGAAATGGCCCAGAAAGGTTAGTTTTTTATGTGCTTCTTTTCTCTGACCCTCTCTGCCTCCCTCTGAAGTATCCCTCTGAAGTTTAAGAGAAAATGACAATTTTTCCATCGTATAGATCTCTTGTACAGAATGTATCCAATCTTCCATCGTTGGTGGTTCAAGCTTAAGCCATCCCCTTGTAAGAGGCTTTTTACTTGCGGCCAGTAGGATATACAAGAGTCTATTGTCATTGGAATTCAATTTATCCACTGGTACATTACACAAAAATATGGTCTCAAAGGTTAAAGGAAAAACAAATGAAAAAACATTTTGTAGATGTTCATGGATTAGAGACCAATACTGGCGAATAACTGTGCAATCCCAAAAAGATATGGAAATGGTTAGCTCCATCTCCCCCACATCTCTAACATTTGTCACCAGTTCCCCAATATCTTTGTTAAGCAGGGGTGATGAAAAATCTCATAATGCTTTTCCAGCAAAATTCACGCCAAACATTAGACCCAGTGGTAGCCCACTATATCTTGCATGCGTGGTCCCAACACTCCTCTGTAATTGACAAATTACCTTCTTTTTCCCACATTGCTTTAATATACACAGTGCTGTCGTTTTTACACCGCAGGATGCTGTTATATAATTTGGAAATGATTTTGCTTTGCGCTCCAGATTTGGTTAATAATAAAAATGTTTCTACAAATTGTAATTCGTTTAGGTTCACTTTTAATTTTTGATTAAAATAATTTCTGACCTGTAGATATCTAAAGAAGTTGTCTGAACCTAAATCATGTTTACGTCTTAAAAAGCTAAAAAAAAAAAAAAAAAAAGCTCAAAGCTTTGGAATGCCCCCTTGTGGACGAATGAATAATAATTAGTTATACCTTTTGAAACCCAGTTCTTGAATCTATTATCGTAATGATTTGGGGTAAAATCTGAATCATATGCACACCATCTTAAAACCTTGGAGCCCTTTTCCAAACCGCAAATTCTTATTACTTCTTTCCAAGCAGATATCATTATTTGTAGTATAGGTTCGTCTGCCACGTTTATGTCCGATATTAAAGCTGTAACTAGTATTCCTTTAACTATTGTTCCTTCAACATCTTTCCATCCGGCGTGTAATCTGGACAACAGAGACATATCCATGGTCTTAACTGAGCTGCATAATAATATTCTCGTAGACAAGGAAGCCCACGACCTCCCTTTTCTTTCTTTAGTTGGAGTGTTTTATATTTAACTTTAGCTTTTTTCCCGTTCCAGATTTTGACAATCCAGTATTTTGACAATATTCTATCCCATGCCACAAACTGTTTTTGTGGTATGGCAATCGGTAAAGACTGAAACAAATACAGCAGTCGGGGAAGAATATTTAATCTGATTGATTCGATCCTGGAGTGTAGGTCCAGAAACGGAATGGTATTCCATCTTTGTATATCTGATTTTATAGATTCATTTATCGGGGTAGTTCGCACTGAACATTTTGGTGAAGTCACAGTGTATTACCAACCCTAGATACCTAATGCTATCTGCATCCCATTTCCATTTATAACAATTCTTAATTTTGACTGGTGGTTCATAGTTTACAGTTAATACCTGCATTTTATTTACATTAACCTTATATCCCGAAAAAGAGCCATACTCTGATAGCATGTCCATGATTTGGGGGAGTGCCTGTGAGGGAAAGTTTGTTGTTAAAAGTAAGTCGTCAGCAAATAGTGCTAATTTCTGTTCCCCTCCTGCCGTTCTTACTCCAGGTATATCCTGTCTCTGCCTGATCCATTGACTTAATGGTTCTATAAACAAAGCAAAAAGCAGTTGTGAAATGGTTCTTTATTCTATGTATAGTCCTCTCTGCTTGTTGCTTCCTAAGTTTAAGAAACAGAAGTCTTAATGATTTCCTCCCTACCTCGCATTGCTGTTGTTTAATAAAAAGAAGTTTTTTCTGTATGTCCATTGTGTTTAGATTATCTCTTTCTTTTTTTTATTATATCAGATTTAATATCATCATTCAGCGTCACAGAGTGTAGATGTTGTAGCTCTAACAATTTGTCTTCTAATTGACAACGATTTTCCCACCTTGATTTTATAATGTAAGAAGATATACTAATTATTTTTCCTCTAATCACTGCCTTCAGTGCATCCCATAATATTCCCGGAGATACCTCCTCATTTTCATTATACTCTAAGTAAGTTTCTATTTCTTTTTTCAAACTCTCTTTAATATTTGGATAATTTAAAATGTTTGAATTCAACCTCCATAAGGTTAATCTATTTTTGCTATTCAGGCAGATATCAAGATAAACCGGCTTATGATCTGAGATGGTACAAGCGGCTATTTCACAGCTTTTAATTCTAAATAGATCATTCTTAAACATGAGAATATAATCTAGCCTAGAATATACGTTGTGCGGAATTGAGAAATGGGTGTACTTTCTATCATTTGGATGAAAATCTCTCCACACATCTAGTAGTCCAAAATCGTCCATAAAATGCACCATTCTTCTTCCACTATTCCTCTGATCACCTTTTCCGTTTGAAGAATCTAGTTTGACATTTAATGTGACATTAAAGTCACCCCCGCAAATGAAAATTCCCTGACTCCTTGTTGTTGCCAATTTCAAAATCTGCCTATATAAGGACTAGTCACTGCCTGGGGGAATATACACATTTAAGAGAGTAATCATGGTACCCTCAATCTTACCTGTTACCAATATATATCTACCTTATATGTTCATAATTCAAAGCTGAGGATAACAGAATCGCCACCCCCCCCCTTCGCCTCCCATAACTATGAGAAGAATAGAAGGCATGTTTGAAACCTTGTTTGTTAAGTTTTGCCTGGTCTTTGTCAGCTAGATGTGTTTCCTGCATCAGAACAATTTGGGCTGTGTCCCTTTTAAACTTAGATAGGGCTTTCCACCTTTTCACTGGACTATGTAAGCCATTAATATTCATTGACAAATTTTTTATTAACCTGCTACTCATCTAAATTGTAATTTTCTGTGATTATTATCTGCACACCCTTGTAAAAACTAAACATAAAACATATGAAAAAAGTTTCATCAGAAAGGAACAGAAATCAAAATAAAATCTTAACTTCCAAGGTAGAGGTCCCTGAAATGGACCCTGCTTCACCTCGAGAGGCAACTTCCTCATCAGTCTATGAAGGAGGCTCTCGATGGCTTAGGCCTCACCATAAAGAGCATTCATGAGAGAACCTATTTATTTATGTATTGTACACCGTATAGTAAACTTAATTGTAAAGGGAAACAAAGTAAGTAGACCTCAATTTTCCGAGGAAGAAGGTACCGTCCTCCTGAAGGCTGAGTTTTTCTTTGTTACCGGGATCGCGTTTCTTGTTTGCCGCTGCGCTCACTGGTTCTCTGCTGACCTTACTCCATGTTAGCTGCTTCAGTTCTTCCAGAACTATTTCAGGTGATTTAACGACGTTTACAGCATAACCTCTACTGGCCATATCTTCGGTGGCTTCAGCTGCAGTGTTGTAAATTTTTGTTTTATCAGTATATTTCACCTTAAGCAGGGCTGGGAAGAGAGTCTGGAAGGGGATCTGCTGCTCTTTCAGAATCTTGCGCATCTCTGCATTAGGGCTGCCACAAACGATTATTTTGATAGTCGACTAGTCACCGATTATTTTTGCGATTAGTCGACTAATCAGATCATGCATTCATTGGACGTAAAACGTACAGCTTATTGCACCAGCAGCATCTGCTCTTATATAACTATCATTAGCTTACAGCTTTAAGTGTTTAAGGTATGTGCTAACTAACAATAAAGACAAAATGATAGTTTATTAAATTTTAATGAAGTTTGCAGATTGTTTCGGTGAAGTTTAATAAACTCAGCCGTCTGCTCCTTGCTATCTAAAATATAACAGGACACCGGAGTATATTCTCGAGCATCTCACACTTCTGATAATCAGCTGTCTGCTTGACGTTTATTCAGCTGTGTAAAAACTATAACTTTAATCTCAGCCAAACCGATTTACTCAGGAACAAATAAAATACTAAAAAAAGCCAAACAATAACATTTTTAAGTTATCTAAGTGACTTATATATCATGTTTAACCTGAGTAGCGAAAGACAGCGGTGGGTTTGAAAACGATTTGCCGGCAGTCCGGTGTTCTCACGGCTCTAGTGAGCCTTGAACCCCGGCTCGCTATCGAGCTGGTGGGTATCAGATGTCTCCGAAAACGTCGGAGCTCTTTTGGAAAATATGTGGTGTCCTGATAAACTGAGCAGATATTTGAAGTTTACACAGCTACATTCTCCCTGAAAATATGTTAAACATTTATTTTGTGACCCAGAAAGAATAATAAGAGTAATATTAAAACTAACTAGCTGCCGCCATTGTTGGAAACTGAGCAGGGCCACGCTATGAATTCTGGGACACAGTTTCTTCTTCAGATTGTTATTCTTGATGTTAAAACAGACCCTGACAAATAGCATTAAGCATCGCTTATCGAATAATCAGATATGCAAACAATTGTTCTTGTACTTCTTGATATTTTATAGCTGCTTCTGTTTTCTAGGCTTTTTTTGCTTGTTTTGTCTCCTCAGCTCTTCACTGAATATGGACGACTGGCCATGGAGGAAGTCTATGAGAAACCCTTTCAGGTCTGCCATACTATGGTCATTGTCCTTAAAATATATAAGGGAGGTTTCTTTTAATTTTAAAACAAGCTTTGTCTTGTTGTATCAGTACTTGTAAAGTCATGAAAGGAAAACATTTTGTCTTCATGTCTGTTCCTGGTCAAAGCTTCTAACAATCTTTTTCTTCATACCAGCACATACTGCTTGAGTTTTAACTGTTGCACACTCTTATCCATTTCTAGATGTTCTTCACCTGAAAGTCACACATTGATGTCCATGCTGAATAATAATTTAAATTTTGTTTTTTAAGAGACTGATGTTCCTAATCAGAGATTGGAGTTACCCATATGAACATCCATACGGCCTGGAGGGAGGGCGGAGCTTCTTGGATAAACGATTGCAGGTGAGTTGAATAATTAAACCCTAACAGCCTGACTTAATAGATCAACAAAGTCACGTGGCAGTGGATGTAAAGCAGGTGGAAACTGCCTACCTACTATATATAGAGGCAATCTTCTGTCGAACATCTCCACGGTTTTTTACATTTCACATTGTTTTAATTTGTTTTAAGTGCAGTAAATCAGATATTAACTGAAGTGCCTGGCTTGTGTTCAGGTGAAACAGAACCAACACGAGGAGCTCCAGAATGTCCGCAGACACATCCACTCCTGCTTCTCCAAAATCAGCTGTTTCTTGTTGCCTCACCCTGGCCTCAAGGTGGCCACCAATCCTCATTTCGATGGGCGGCTCACAGGTATAACAGAACTTGTAATAGCAAAGGTCAGTTCATCTTCTTTTCATGTGTATGTTCTCTTCCTCACCCCTTGGAGGGTGGTATTTCTCTGTTCCTCAAGCTGGGCCCTCTCCCGATTATGGATGCTCCTGGATTGTTGCTCTGGCACTAACTAATCCTTGCCCTCCCTTTTTCTATTGCTCATCGACCCTCAGGATGCTTAGCTTTGGGTGGAGACCTGAGCATTGTGAGGAGTTTTTGTGTTTTGACATCAATAGCGTGGCCACCTTATTATTCCAGCTGTGCTGTAGCCTCTGAATGTTCTGCGCTATAGATTGATATTTACATCAAAAGCTGTGCAAGAAATAGCATAATCACAAGTAAATCTGTCCATCTGTGCAGGTATTGATGATCACTTGTGCAAGTATATTTTCGTGCACAGAACTTGGCAGCCATGTGCACCAAGACGCCATCTCACACAAGTGGCTAGTTTATGAGGGCTGCTCCATCATGCTCTTGATGGTAACTCTCTGTTCTTGAAACCAAATCAAGCTCGCTCAAATCCCCTGAGTTTTGACTGTATGGAAGCCCAAAAGAAAAGGGGTCCTAATGTGATTGTTCACTTTGGACAGTTAAGGTTATTGTGTTAAGTTACACTGTGGAAGCAACACAAGAACTGTTTTAAACCACTGTCTATGTACCATTTACGATTTTGAAAATGACTTTTGCCAAATTAACTATCAGCAGTTATTGTTTGTAGTGTAGCAGTGGAAGTAGTGAAAAGTGTCATAGGTGTCAGTATTTTAATGCTTTAATCCTGAAAATCTCTCAGAGCAGAGGTACTTGCAAGGGCACAAACATGCAGGATGTCTTGGAAAGTAGAAACTCTTCCTTTTTTATCCATGGCTGCTGAGTTCTATGTGTGCAGTTTGTTGAATTTATGCGAGTGGAGGAATATCTAATGTAATGTTATGTTACATGTTATAATATGTAACATAAAATATGCATGCATAGAGTAGTAGTGAACAAACAGAGAAAGAATGCCGTGTGATAGATGTAGCAAAAGCAACTTCAGGAAGAATGAACAGAAGAAGCTCGAGAAAGGAAACAGGCTGAGAGAAGACCTATAGAAGACACTGAAGGTGAAGGTAATCGAAACACTCAGAGCAGTGACCCCCAAATTTGGGGAGCGGCTCTAGCACATTCCAGGAATTATATCAGGTTTCTGTGTCCAGAAGAGCGCAGTCCTAGGATAGTTAGGATAGTGCATAGGATCCTCGGGCTCCTAGGCCCGACCTGAGCTTAAAGGACAGACAGTTTGTTTCTGTTTTTGTATGTAATAATATAATATATTGGCCCGGTGGCGCCAGTGTCCGGCAGCCTCGCCTCTGTCAGTGCGCCCCAGGGCAGCTGTGGCTACACTGTAGCTTGCCATCACCAGTGTGTGAATGTGTGTGTGACTGGGTGGATGACTGAATGTAGTGTAAAGCGCTATACAAATACATGCCATTTACCATTTATTATATATTGGTAGGAACACTAGAGGGGTGAAACATCACCTTCTAGTAGATAGAGCAGTCGCACAAAACTTCAAGACCAGACTGACCTCATCCTGGATTGATTTTTTTTTTTTTTACTTCCGGCGCCCCCCGTGCGTGGCAGCCTGTTACAGCAGCTCCGCTCATTCTGAGCTTCTTTCTTATCTCCTCTTTACTTTTGCGTAATTTTTTGTAACTAAAGTCACCAGAAAACTGCAGCATCCGCCTGTTTACTAACTGCGACTACTTTCAACATGGAAAGTAGCTGATAATTAGTGAACTTATGTGCAGCAGAGTTTGTTGCAAGCTTACACACACAACATAGCAGTGGACACAGAGCAGGTGGGTGGGACACACTGCAGCGGTCTGCTTTCCCATTGGTTGAAACATACTGGAGCCTGTATATTCTGATTGGTTGGGCAGGCTGTCTATTTCTCCTGAATAATTTGGGATTTTCTCTAATCACCATAGGGTCAACAGTATTCATAAACTCCCACATATACTTGATTGAAATCATTTAGCAAGTTGCAACTCAACCAGATGCTTTTGGTAGCCATCAACAGTATTATGGGATAATTCTTCTTGAATTTTGTGGTGAAGATTGTACTGAACTAATCAGAGCAAATAAAGAGTGAAATGACCCTGGGTAAGAGGGTGTAGGTATGGTAATCAGGGGCAGATATGAATATAATGATGAGCTTTGACTGTTCTGCTTTTTAGAATAATTATTCAAAGTGTTTTGTATACGTTTTTGTAGCCAGCTGTGAGATCAATATTTAAAGTGTCGATGATCAGCTCTTCAATCTGTTTGGCAGGGAGTGCATGTTTATATGCCATCTTTGTGTCAGT
Organism: Simochromis diagramma; assembly: GCF_900408965.1. Lineage (NCBI taxonomy): Eukaryota > Metazoa > Chordata > Actinopteri > Cichliformes > Cichlidae > Simochromis > Simochromis diagramma. The sequence continues at coordinate 3,344,215 of NW_024387304.1, read as the reverse complement.
GCAACCAAATATTACAACCCAAAAATAGTTTATAACTTTTCACCATATTTTTCTGTAATGTTAATTTTTTTTAGATGTGTTAGCTATTATGTGTCATTTGTTGTACCCTTTGTTTGTTTGTTTATTCTAATGTGAATTTCAATTTACAGACTGTGACGAAAAGATCTAATTAATATAACACCTAAAAACCTATATTTGGTCAAGTCTTACTTAAAATGCGAAAATATGGATATAAAGGAACAACTTGGCTTGCTCAGGAAATTATTTATTTGCAGGAGGGATCTAATTGACCCCTCAGGGATAAACATGGAATGCACACAACTCAGTGCTTCTCCACCAGGAGAAACTATTATACACTTTTTTTGGGGTGGGGGGTAAATATGTTTTTGGTGTGTCACTCAGATATTGATGGGGACTTCCAGAAGGAGCTGCTGAACCTCGTTCCAGCGCTGCTTGCTCCAGAAAATCTAGTGGAAAAAGAGATTGGAGGAGTCAAAATTACCTGCAGAGATCTGCTGCACTATTTCAAAGTGAGTTTACTCGTCAGTAAGTCATCAGATAACAAAAGATTTCAAAGTAAGCTCCCCAAAAAAGAAAAGGATCAAAGAAGTGAGCTTTTGTGGGATTTCTAGTGGGATGCTTGAAAATGTGATAATGGGCAATCTGATGACGGGGGAATGCTTCTTTACTGCTATTACTTTCTGTCAAGATGGTTGTCAGATGTTCAGATGAAAATGTGTGAAACTATTTTTTCTATGTAAGACTTGGTTGAAAGCCACAGAAAAAGCTATCTGTTTTGGTTGATTGTATTGTCAAATTTCTAAAAATGTTCCCTACCCTACTGCTGTATTTGCAGGCCTACATGAAGATCTATCAGGGAGAGGAACTCCCTCATCCCAAATCAATGCTCCAGGTTGGTTCAGCTCCTTCAGTTTCACTGTTAGATGGCTCCATCTCCTGGACAGTTTACATTATGATCTGTAATCAGAAGAGTAAGTGTCTCTGAGGTTAAGAAGTGAATGGCGTCTGTTTATTATGAAGATTTTACATCTTCAATCAAGTTGATACATTTGCTTTAAAGGAAAACGACACCACATGCCTCAGATCAGGCTGCACTCAATCTCAGTTTAATTAAAAACTTTCTGTATTGATTAATGTGTGATAAAGATTGTTTCTGCACAATGTTTTGTCCTCTGGTTTTTAGGCAACAGCTGAAGCAAATAACCTTGCAGCTGTAGCAGGATCCAAAGACATATACAACAAAAGCATGGAGCAGGTAAATATATGGCATTTTGAGGGACATGGATTTAAGCTGATCTGGAGAGTTTGAGATCCAGACACCTCAGAACTTGGATGTCAGACTAAAGTGATGTAACTCCTGACTTAGCGCAATTCTGATTGATTTGTGAAGAGTACACATATAACCACAAAATATGTGGTTAACATGAGTTTGTGCCAGAAGTTTGATCATTGTCTAAACACTGTTACTTCCTGTTCATTTAATCAGAGATCCAGGTTTTGTTTGATGAATTCAGTTAATTTTTTTGTTGTATTTCCTGTCCTGGTCTCAGATCTGTGGTGGAGACAAACCATACATTTCCCCAGCAGAGTTAGAGCGCCGTCATGTGGAGCTACGACAGGCTTCCGTGCGGTGCTTCCGCTCTGTCAAGAAGATGGGCGGAGAAGATTTCTGCCGGCGCTACCAGGAGAAGCTGGAGGCAGAACTTGATGAGGCCTATGCCAACTTCAGCAAGCAGAATGATGGAAAGAACATCTTCTACGCTGCACGGACGCCCGCCACACTCTTTGCTGTCATGTTTGTCATGTACATAGTGTCAGTTGTCACCGGCTTTGTGGGCATTAGCTCTGTGGCCACGCTGTGCAACCTGGTGATGGGATTGGCTCTGACAGCACTCTGCATCTGGGCCTATGTTAAATACTCTGGAGAGTTTCGCGAGGTCGGAGGATTCATTGACCAGGTGGCTGAAACCCTCTGGGAACAGGTGAGAGGACAGTCTTTGCATTACAAGTGGTGCAAATTTCTTCTAATCTTTATGTCAGTGAATGATTGATTAACTGATTGATTGAGTATATCAGCAGTGTTGGGCAAGTTACTTTGAAAAAGTAATTAATTACAGGGAGTGCAGAATTATTAGGCAAGTTGTATTTTTGAGGAATAATTTTATTATTGAACAACAACCATGTTCTCAATGAACCCAAAAAACTCATTAATATCAAAGCTGAATGTTTTTGGAAGTAGTTTTTAGTTTGTTTTTAGTTTTAGCTATTTTAGGGGGATATAAACCAGTCTTGAGATATTTCTTGGCCCAGTCTTGACGTTTCAGCTTGTGTATCTTGTTCAGTGGTGGTCGTCTTTCAGCCTTTCTTACCTTGGCCATGTCTCTGAGTATTGCACACCTTGTGCTTTTGGGCACTCCAGTGATGTTGCAGCTCTGAAATATGGCCAAACTGGTGGCAAGTGGCATCTTGGCAGCTGCACGCTTGACTTTTCTCAGTTCATGGGCAGTTATTTTGCGCCTTGGTTTTTCCACACGCTTCTTGCAACCCTGTTGACTATTTTGAATGAAACGCTTGATTGTTCGATGATCACGCTTCAGAAGCTTTGCAATTTTGAGACTGCTGCATCCCTCTGCAAGATATCTCACTATTTTTGACTTTTCTGAGCCTGTCAAGTCCTTCTTTTGACCCATTTTGCCAAAGGAAAGGACGTTGCCTAATAATTATGCACACCTGATATAGGGTGTTGATGTCATTAGACCACACCCCTTCTCATTACAGAGATGCACATCACCTAATATGCTTAATTGGTAGTAGGCTTTCGAGCCTATACAGCTTGGAGTAAGACAACATGCATGAAGAGGATGATGTGGACAAAATACTCATTTGCCTAATAATTCTGCACTCCCTGTATAGTTACTAGTTACTTCTTCAAAAAAGTAACTGAGTTACAAGATTCTAAAAGTAATTAATTACTTGAAAAGTAACTATTGCGTTACTTTAAAAAATGTTTAACCCTCTGGGGTCCAGGGTATAATTGGCCATTTTTAACTACTTTTGATTTTCCCTCCACATTTTACCTTTAAAAACTATTTACTTTGCCTTGTTTGGTATCATTCTTTTCAGCACAACCTCACATGTCTGAATTTACAGTTATGTTTTCATTTTGACATTCTGTATTAACACAGTTGATCTAAAATCAGACAAAAAAGTAGAGAAGGTTATATTTTTTACTGTAACAACCACAAACATGTTTATTGAATCATATTTCATAACTTTAAATGCAAATATAAATGGTCAATTTCAAAATCCTATGCAAGTTTTGCAAACAACAAAGGTATTTGTGTCCATTTACCATTTACCCTTTTTTTAAATAACCATTTCAAACTATTTACATAACAATCAGCTGTTCTGCATTCAATAAGATGCCACACAAATTATTTGTGCCACTCCAAAAATGTCTGTCCACTATAAAGGAGAACATCACAGCCTGATACCTGCAGGTCTGACAGCAGGAGGTATATCACTCCTCCTGTTTTCTACCTGGAGACAGCAGTCGCCTCATTGTTCTGACACACAACGCAAAAATATTCAAAACGCTACACGCTAACTACACAAGACAACACATTAACTACACACTCCAAACACGCTAAACGTCACAAATCTCTCACATCTCAAAACTCGCTCTCTCTCTTTGTCTGCTGTCTTCCTCTCTCTCTCTCTCGCCGTCACTACTAAAACGTCCCCCTCTTCCTAAACAGCCAAATGTCATGTTGCCATATCATTTTTGATTGGTCGTCATGGTGCATTTTTCCACCAACACCAAAGGGCTGTTTCTTGTTTTTTGTTTTTTTTTTATTTTTTGGTCATAAGCAGAGAGTGCTCGCTGCGCTGTCCTTAGACAGTAAACGTGACAAAACTGTTGAGGAAAAAACGCCACGTATATATTGTTTATCATGACTCTGGTTTTACGTGGTCTATCAGTACAATTTAAAAACTGGCACCTTGTTGCTTTGTCATCTTGAAGTGGTCATGTGATTGGCTTACCACGACTACTTTATTCTTCCTCAGTCAAACAGCAGCACTCGTGCGATTGTTTTGCCCCCTTAGCTCCAGGTGTTGTGCCAAAAAGTCATCGTCTGCCAGAAAGTGATTGCCGCCTGCGAGAGCGCGCGCAGCTGCTTGAAGCTGTAGCGCCCAGATTACTTACAGCTACTTTCGTACAACTGATATAAGATGTGGTAAGCTGAAGACAGCTTCAACCGTCTGCTTGTTGAAAAATAGTAACGCAACCGCACCGTATTTTCTTCTTAGTAACAGTAACGGCGTTGTAACAATAGGAATTATTAGTTAGATAACTTGTTACTGAAAAAAGTGACGCCCTTAGTAACGCCGTTACTTGTAACCCCGTTATTCCCATCACTGTATATCAGTATTTTTATGTAGGTTCTCATTTAGGTCATGGTATATCAGTGCTTTCTCCCCACCTTTTATGCTTCACTCAAAAGTTTTCAAAAGTGAGAGGTGATTGCCATCATCAACTGTCTAAATTCTATTATTTAAAATTCAAGTACCTCTATTTGTCAGGAGTTTAACCTCCTAAGACCCGAACTCTTTCATGGCATGCATTTTTAATTTTTCTTTGCTATTTGGGCTGATTGGGACCTGATGAATGTAAAAACAAAGAATTACCAGATTTTTTTTTTTTTTTACCTAATTTTTGTTTCTAAGAAAAATGAGATTTACATATGACGATATTCGTTTTGAATTTTGATAGAACAGTGGCAGTATACTGTCCTCGTAAGTGGATATCAGGCCCTTGTAGAGAAAAATTAAGTATTTTGGTCTAGACATCCCAAAATGTGATGTCCACATATATGGATGCCAGGTCCTTGGAGGTTAATTTACTGAATATTTTATTTTTCAATATTTAAGCATAGAACACAAGAACAGTACACAATAAGGTGCAAGGTATACGTAGAACTTCAATGAAGGTTCTGACAGCGTTGACTCCCAGATGAGGTATATTTTGTGTGTGTACGTGTGCTATTAAATAAGTGACTGTTTCTGTAAGGCTTTAAAGGACCTTGAAGAAAAAATGTATGCAAAAGTGAGGTTTTTCTTTGTACTTCGATGTAATGTTTCCTGCTGCAGAAAAGATGTTCTGAGGATGTAGATTTATTTATAGTTATTTAATTATTAACTTTAATTATTAATATTAATAATAGTTCAGTAGCAGCCCCAATAAAGAATAAAATTAATTCTTCTGTAGCTTTGCTGTAGATTTGTCGCAGTCAAAAACAAATGGCTGTGAATGGGAGCAGCAACAGTTTGCTTTTTTTAAACAAGTTGAAGCATTAGTCGCAAGTGTGACTGACACTGGTACATGGTAAACTGGTACATTTACATCGTAAATGGACTGGTTCATATATGGTGCTTTTCTACTGTTCCTATGCACTCAAAGCATTTTATACAACTTGCCTCATTCACCCATTCGCGGCTATTTATACATGCGCTTTTTTCTATGCATTTTCCAAGTAAGTGCTTTCTGTCAAAGAAACATTGACATGGTGCTCCAACCCACCTTCCCCAAATTAGCTTCACTACCATAGTTCTGACATTTTTGGTTTTTCTGTTCTTGCTTTTTTGATTAATCTTTCATATTTGCCCCTTAATGCTTCCAGAGGACTCCACGAAAGGTGAGCCCTTGCTTCACGTATATCTTTCCTTTTTTTTAATAGTTGCAGGACTAGGGAGATATGTTAGATTTTATTTATTTATTTATTTTTAATCACAATCAAAACCACTAAGACTTATCAATGAACTTTTTATTTAGATAATTATTTGAATTTCAGGAGCTTGGCCACATCTCATACACTCCCCTTCCTGTTCTCTGTCTATAATTGACCCCCTGCACTACGAATTGGTTGTGTTCTCATATTTGTCAAAACACCCATTGACACCTATTGTGTGTTTTTGATGTGAAGGAGGTAGGGAGGCATAACATTTAGGACATAACAGTTTACTAGCATTGAGCATCAATTAAAATGTTAACAATTAGATTAAACAACTAGTAAGTCTGGTACTGACCAGTGACAATAATAACTAATGTCTTGATGCATGCTCAATCATCCAGAAAAGGAAATCTCTAAAGGTTCATTCTGTTATTCTGGACATGTCATTTTCAGCATGAGAAATGTTTTGTCACTCATCCAAGTGACTTCTTCAGTCTCACCTACCTGCAGGTTTCCCCAACATTTGTATAATCACTGAAATTAGCACCAGTGACAAACAATGGGCTGTCAGGACCAGTTTTAATGATCGTTAATATGCAAATTGTCATAACTATTGATCAATAACCATTGATCAATGGCCATCAGCACCATGGCAAAGATGGTGATCTTTCTCCACCTTACAATTCTGTGATTGCAGCCATTCCTTAACTCTCTGTAAATTGTACTCATGGCCAGATACACAGAATCAACTTCTTGGAATCAACTTCTAGTGAATAATAGTTGTTTAGCCTTGTCCATCATTCCTCAAACCTGTCTATTACCGTCATTTCATGTCCTGCTGAAAAATAGTTGCAGTTCCATCTTTAGCTGCTCCTCCATTACCATTTTACTGCACAGCTGCCAAAGGAATGCTGGGTTGTTCTGTAGTCCTCCTTCATAGAATGCAGGTATCTAAAACTCTTGGTATGACCGCAGGCTAACAGATATCTGGTGAGGGAGTTCACATCTGCACTCGGGGGAGTGTAAAGACAGAGCACTACCACGTGACTGATGTATGTGTCTTGGAGAAAATCCTCACAGTTACACCTACCTCCTGTTTAAAAGGCCGTCGGCTTCAACACACTGCATCAGGAAATAGGTCTCCAAAAGTGGAGCGTGCCCTGAGAGACTGTTTGAATCCACTGACTGGGATATGCTGCTGGATCCACATGATGAGGACAGTGAAGGGATTGCAGGCTGTCTGTGTGGATGCGGCCTCACCTGTCAAGACAGTACGCTGTTATCCTAACAACACCTCCTGAATAACACAGGAGGTCAAGGCTATCCTCAACGGGAAGAAGGTGGCCTACAGAATAAAGGATAGGACACAAGACGAGGGGTGGTACAATAGAGGAGACATTGGAGGAGCCAAGTAACTCTTGGTAACCTTCTTCAATCAGTATGACCAACAACCAACTGTCCCACTTCACTACAGTGCCCTCCCCCACCTCCTTTCTCCACATGACATTGCTGCACACTCCACACCCTGCTCATCGCAGTCTCTCTCCCTCACTGGCACCCTCACCTGACACAGAGGACATACCTCTCCTCCTCCCCTCCCCACAGTCCTCTCCCTGCATAACTGCAGACCAGGTGAGGAGAGAACTGGCTTTGACCCAGGAAGGCCCCCTGCCTTTGGGCCTGCTGTGTCCATGGCTGCTGCACAGTCAGGATACTTTTCCTGGACTTCTCTAGTGCTTTCAATATCATCCAGCCAATTATGTTCCAGGAAAAACTTGAACGGATTGAAGTGGACCCCTGCCTGGTGACCTGGATAAGCAGCTACCTCACTGAGACACCACAGTATGTCAAGCTGAAGGACTGAGCAGCACTGGTGCACCATAGGGCACAGTGCTGGCCCCTCTTCCCTTCACCCTATGCACTTTAGACTTAACAACTCAGAGATGTGTCATGCATGTCTCTGCACTCCTTAAACATCTGCAGGAAACTCCTGTGGATGTTCTACCAGTTAGTGGTTGCCAGCTTGATCTTTTACGTGGTGGCGTGCTGGAGGGGTGGTACACCCAAAAAGGATTCCTCCAGGCTGGCGAAGGTAGGCTGGCTCTGTGGTTGGCATGAAGCTAGACTGACTCTCTGGTAACAGTGGCAGAGAAAAGTACTCTGGAAATTTCCTCTGCTAACTGTCATCAAACCACAGAGAAACCGGATCAGCGACGGGCTGCTCCTCCCCAGCAGCAGAACCAGCAGGGCTAAAAATTCTTTGTTCCCTGAGCCATCAAACTGTACAATTCAGGGAGAGGGGGAGGAGTAGCAGGAGGAGGGAAGGGCACGGGACGATGTTGATCCAGTGAAATAAACTAAACTTATTACCTCCAATGCTAGAAATCACAGCATGCTTCACTAGAGCTCAGTGTTCCAGTTCTCTCATCATCTGGAATTTCTTCCGATCTCCTCTCCTGACATTCCGTGGCGTTTATGCCAGTATATCCGTCACGCTGACCACCAATTATATATTTGCAACAGTCTTTAACCTTTGTAACGTACAGTCATCACTTCTTGGTGATGCCTTCCTTGGGGATTTGCCCAAAACTCGAGCCATAATATGCATCATATAATTCCTTTTTTAATAATGTATAAAAATCCTTGTAGATAGATGCTGACTATAGCTCCATTTGGTGGCACACCTGTCAAACTACTACACACCCAACATAAAGCTTTACCTATATTACTCCAAGATAACTTGGAAAACAGCTGTTATGGAGCAAGAGGCTAACACCATTCTTTGTACCAGGTTCTAAAAATGCTCTTTAATGCTGTGCAGCATTTTAACAGTCCATAACACTTTTAAAATATTCACCTTTAGACCCAGCCTCAAGTGATCCTGCTATATTGAGACAGCAGCTACCTCCTCTCCAAACAAGTCCAGTTAGCCAAATAAAATTTAACAAAAGTAAACGGTTTTGATTGCGCATACAGTACAGGAGTACTAATTAGTAGCTTTGATTTCATTACGTTATGTGTTGAGTGAAACTGAAATGGGCTTATTCATCAAATACTGATTTTTGAGGGGTGAGGGTTCAAAAGAAGAAAAAATTAAAACAACCCAGGACATCATTTTCACACCATAGAAACAATATAACAGTATAAAGCAGCTATTGTGGCATACCAGGTTGCCTAGCAACATGATTATTTGCACACATTTTGACATCAAGGCTGCTGTAAAATGAGCCAGAGCTGGCTGTATGTGATTGGTAAATAAATATTAAACTGTAATGGGATAAAAGATGAATAATTACTGCAGCGTTGAGGATGGGATTTTGAGCTGGAGCAGAGTTGGTCAAAGTGGAGATTGTGTTACCCAATGCATAGAGAACTTCAAGTCTGATGTGACCTCTTCCTTCTCCTTTTCCTCCAGATCTTCTCCAAAATCTTTGAGGTGGCCCGAAGTCGAGTCCTGTTTGGAAGCTTTATCCCAACACCACGGCCCCGGCTCACCTCCAACAACAACATCAAGAAGAAAAATTAGCAGCACACCATGTTTTCCCTGTCATGTTGGGTTTTTTTTCCTCTCCCCCTCTCTCTTCCCTTTTCCTGTCACATCCACCTTCTGCTCTGTTTTAAAATGATTTGAAATGTATAAATAGATTGGTTTTTTGGATATAGATGATGGTTCCTCGCCATGCTGGCTGTGGGTTTAAGGGCACGCTGTAGTTCTGAACAAAGTGGTATGATGTATTTTATTCTCAACGAGGGTTATGATTCTTAGTGTGGGTGGCCATTCTTACACCATTATACCAGGTGTGGTTACCTGTCAAATAATGACTGCACATTATTAATCCCCGTTTATCTGAATGTATGTATGAAGAGCATGTCACCAGACCCTCCTCACTTCTCTCTTTGCGGTACTTCCTCTTGTCTTCATCAGGTTTCTGTGTCGCTGGGCGGCAATACAAATAGTTGTCACAACCAAAGTTTACAGTGTTACTCGTAGAAACTCTCTTAGTGTTTCTTGTGACTCTGCTGAACATATATCAGCCATAAAAACTTTCAATCCACATTATGTAGGGTGTATACAATAAAATAACCCTGTGACATGAACAAACATGATTTCAGGTCAGGGCTCCAACCAGTTCTCTTCATTATTAAGTGATTTTTTAAAGTCTTACTTCAGTTGAACCTTTTCTGAAAAAGATGGAAATGACAGTTATGCAGCAATTTGTTTGTTTTTTTGTTTTTGTTACTTTCTGAGGTTAAGAAATGATTTTAATTTTATTATCAAGCTAGTTCAGATAGTAATTTATAGTTACCTTAATTAGTTTGTCTGGATCTGGGAAAGAGCTGAAAGTAAAGGAAGCAAAGTTTTGATAAAACCAGCTCAGCACTTAAGTATTCACCTTAGTAGAATGATCTGCAGGTGTATTGTACCAATTGACAAAAGACAGTGTCTGTCAGTTCTTTTTTTTTTTTTTTTTTACTGTTTTAAGTGGATTATGACTTGACGTGTTTACCTCCAAATACTCTTTATTTTTAATACTCGGCTTTGTCAGAGTCCTGCTTGCTTTCCAACAGCAAGATATGAGGTATCAGACTCATGTATGTTTGCAGTGCAGACTAGCATAGAGCGACCAAAATATTTGTTCAACAGATCTGAGACATTTCCAGCTCTCTACTTGACCTACCAAGAAAGATGTCTTACTAAATGTTCAGCTATTAAGTTTATCTATGTCTGGATCTCCAGCTTCTATACATTTTCTGCTAGTTGGTCCTCTTAACCTGACTGCCAGTATTTGAGTAAAACTTTCATTTTTATTCTCCAGTGTAGCTCAGGTTAGCAATGTAGAGTATTTTTATTATTTAGTTTTGGGGGGGTTTATTATTAAACTTAAGCTCTCTTCCCTTCATCATTCCTCGTTGTCCTCTTTATCTTGGCAGATCTGATGGACTGAGTCAGCTCCTCTTGTTTCTAAACCACCCAAGACCACATAGTAAAACACCAAAAAATTGAATTGTTTGCCATTCGATCTGTTGCATCGCATATATGTAACACAACACTTTGTGGGTCCAGATTGGTGGGTCCAGTGTTTCTATTTTCAAAGCCAAAATCTGTAAATTGAATGGCAGGTTCATTCCAAGTGTTGGCATTGATCTCAGGGTCAGAGGTCATAAAACTTTGCTTTACTGATCAGTTTTCTTTTGTAACCATTCCATCCACAACGTCACCACTGTGTGCTCTTTGTTTTTTTACAGTGTACTTCTTTTTACTGCCACACACACACACACAGGCTATGTGTATGAAATATAAACCTTTATAAACATAAATTTTCTAGACTTTTTTAGCTGGCAGAACGTTTGGGTGGTAAACCTCATTTCAAATCACTAGATGTAAAGGAATGCTACATATATATATGTATATATATATATATATGTGTGTGTGTATATGTATATATATGTGTGTGTGTGTGTGTGTGTGTAAATTTATCTTACATGAGCACTGCAATTTCACCCCTTGCTGGCAAAGAATGTTTATAATCTGTTGTTTTTCCCCATTATGTTGTATTTAAAGTTATTTAAGTTAACTTATTTTTCAATACACTATTAAATCAGACTTCTTCAACACACATACCGGTGGTGTTCTGTCTTTACATTTTTTTTTCCTTTAATGAAGAGGTAACACTGAAAATGCTAATGGTATTCTAGGTTGGCACAACCAATGCCAACATGGAAAAGCTGGACTGATATCTGAATGCTGTTGTAACTCAAACTAAATGCACAATAAAATACCATTTTCATCAAATTACCTAAACCATAGACTACTTTTGTCTAAAGTAGAGAAGAAAATATAAAAACAATAGAGTACTTCCATGTCCAGATTCTGCATTATTTGTAACATAATCACTTAACATAAAATATTTGTTAGATGATAAAACATCTGCTGTTGTTTATTAGCTTAATGTCCATGCTGACTTTAGCAACCAGAAGATTATATGTATGTTTCTATACTTACATTTTGTTTTATGAAGGAAATTTCATTTGAGTTTAAGAGAATGTGAATTGTTTTTTCAGTATTAACATTACAAAGTCATATGTTTAGCAAATGTCTCAGACATTTCCCCTTGTGTAAATTTTACACATTTTTTTTTTTTTTGCACATACATACAGACGCACGACCGCTCAAAAGTTTGGGATGTACTGGAAATTTCTTTTGTTTGTGTATTAATCACATCATTTTAGTAATAGTAGTAACACTTTCTGTACTCAGTATAGAAAGCTCACTCTTGACATCAGTTGTACTCCTGTGGAATGTGATCACAAGTGGGGCCCAAGTTTTATTGCACCTTCACAAGCAGACTCATTTTCCTCTTGAGGGCTCTGGACATCCTATTGCAGAGGAGATGACGGTTGGTCGGAACTGTTCCTAGACTGAAGAGATAAGGATCTGCTAATAATTGATCTGCTGTGGAATGTTCTTTGTTTGGGAGGTATAAAAGGGTTCAGGGTGATGTCTTTCCCTCAGAAAAACGGGCTAGGAGTGTCACTCCTAACCCCTGCAGTTTTTCTTTTCTTTTTTTTAATATCATGGCTCAAGAGTTGGCAGTTCGTCTTGTAATCGGAAGGTTGCCGGTTCAAGCCCCGGCTCCGACAGTCTCGGTCATTGTGTCCTTGGGCAAGACACTTCACCTGTTGCCTACTGCTGGTGATCAGAGGGCCCGGTGGCGCCAGTGTCTGGCAGCCTCGCCTCTGTCAGTGTGCCCCAGGGTGGCTGTGGCTACAATGTAGCTTGCCATCACCTGTGTGTGAATGGGTGGATGACTGAATGTAGTGTAAAGCGCTTTGGGGTCCCTAGGGACTAAGTAAAGTGCTATACAAATATAGGCCATTTACCTCACTTCAAAAGGTTGGTTGCATTTTCATTCAAGATTTTCCATAACAATTTGGCTTTGTCCGGCAGGATTCCTCGGGTGAGTTTCGCTGAATCATGGGTAAGCGGTGACTGGCCATCCTGAGGTAAAATTACTTCACTCCCACCGTTCTTTTGTTTTAAAAAAAGAGGGGAACCGCAAGATGTACTTCAGCGACTCTAACATGCAGGAATTCTGACGAATCAAGAGGGGAACCGCAAAGAATCTGCAACGGTGAGTGGGTTTTGATTTGGGGAGGGTTTTCAACCAGACCAATGGGAAGAGCCTCGGCTCCTTATTATTGCAACAAGTGGGTGCAGGGTCCTAGAAACTCAATGAGTTTGAGTATTCTAGTGTGAGAAATTGCGCCCTGTTGTGGTAGTAAGTGCAGGATCTTAGGAGCTCAACAAGTTGGGCGTTCTAGTGTATGTTTTCTTAGCACTTTTGCACCAGTGAAAAAAGGCAGAAAGGCTGAGCGGAGGACGCTCCGTTACATAATGGGAAAGTGGCCCAGTAAAATGGCCAGTGGGGCTGTGGGAGGCATTCCTCTAGGTGGTCTGGGTGAAAACTCCATTTTTGATTCCATGGTAAAAAAGTTTGGACTTGATAGTATCAGATATGTTGAGAAATGGCAAAAAAAAAGAATGGTTTTGCTGAAAAAGGTTTGCTTAGTGTGAACCAGTTGAGAAAGGTGGAAGAGCAACTGTGGGGAGAAGAACAACAAATGTTAAAAAAGAAAAACGTTAAATCAACTGATGTGCGTAGGATCAATGATTTCAATTCAATTTTATTTATATAGCGCCAAGTCACAACAACAGTCGTCTCAAGGCACTTTATATTGCACAGTAGATCATACAATAATAGATACAGAGAAAAACCCAACAATCATATGACCCCCTATGAGCAAGCCCTTTGGTGACAGTGGGAAGGAAAAACTACCTTTTAACAGGAAGAAACCTCCAGCAGAACCAGGCTCAGGGAGGGGCGGGGCCATCTGCTGCAACCGGTTGTGGTGAGAGAAGGAAGACAGGATAAAGACATGCTGTGGAAGAGAGACAGAGATTAGTAACAGGTATTATTTAATGCAGAGGGGTCTATTAACACATAGTGAGTGAGAAAGGTGAAAATCAAGTGCATCATGGGAATCCCCCGGCAGCCTACGTCTATTGCAGCACAACTAAGGGAGGATTCAGGGTCACCTTGGTACTCAGCTTTGCCGTTGCTCTGCGGATAGCCAGGTGATGAGGTATGGTGTCGAAATTCCCATTTCCGGCTGAAGTTGGCAAACTCTGTTGAGCTGTACTGGGGCCCGTTGTCAGAAAAAACAATATTTGGGGATCCCTGATGTGCGAAATGAGCCTTTAGTTTCCTAATCACAGTATTCGACTTGGTATCAGGTAGATAATCTATCTCCCAAAAGTTGGAGTAATAATCAACAGTTATTAGGTAGTCCCTACCCTCAAAGTTGAATAAATCTGTCCCAACTTTGGTCCATGGTCTAGTGGTCAGCTTGTGTGGTTTTAGTGTCTCTTTCTGTTGTTTTGCATCCACAGACCGACATATGTCACATGTAGCGATGTACTTTTTGATGTGGTCGTTCATACCATGCCAGTAGACACAGTCTCTAGCTCTCCTGAGGCACCCTTCTGTGCCGATGTGTGTTGAGTGAATTCGCTGTGTTATATCTGCCTGGAGTGCTTCTGGAATCACCGCTCTCTCTCCCTTGAAGACCAGTCCATCCTGTGTGCTCAGTTCATCCTGCAAAGATTGGAACAGAGTTATTTCAACAGGTACATCTTTCTTACAGACCGGCCACCCCTTTTGTATTGTTTTTATCAGCATTTGTAGTGTGTGGTCGGTTCTTGTCCCTGCTCGTATTCTGTCCATGCTTTCTGTTGAAACAGGTACATAGTCCACCATGTTGACACATTCTGTCTCCAACTCCATCTGGCTTTTGATGCTGTCCTGCAGGTAGGCCCTACTCAGCGTATCAGCGAGTAGCATGTCGCAGCCTGGAACATATGTTATGGTTATATCATATTTTTGCAGCCTTAATAACATCCTTTGCAGTCTCTTAGGTGCATGTAACAGTGGCTTTTTAATAATGTTCTCGAGTGGCTTGTGGTCTGATTGCAATCTCACAAGACGACCATATGTATATTGGTGGAATTTCTCCATCCCAAACACAATAGCTAAACATTCCTTTTCAATTTGTGCATAACCTCTTTCAGTGAGCGTCAGTGCACGACTTGCAAATGCCACTGGTTTTCCATGTTGAGTCAGAGCTGCTCCCAGTCCTGTTTGGCTGGCATCACACTGCAGTGTCAGCTCTTCTTCAGGGCTGTAATATTTCAAAACTGGGACTTGTGTTAGTTTTTCTTTCAGTCTTTTAAATGCATCTTCCTGCACGTCTGTCCACTCCCATAGGCTGTCTCTGTGCGTCAGTTGTCTGAGAGGCTCACAGTCGTCTGACAGATGCTTGTAGAACTTGGATAAATAGTTGACCATTCCAACTAGTCTCTGCACCCCTTTTATGTCAGTTGGTGCTGGCATCTCTGTGATGGCCCGTACTTTCTCTGGGTCAGCTCTCAGCCCCTCTGCCGTGAGTAGATGTCCGATGTATGGTACTTCCTGTCTTCTAAGCTTGAGTTTTTCCACATTTAATTTGATGTTTCTCTCTCTGCAGCGTTCCAGGAAAAGTCTCAGGTTTCTGTCATGATCCATTTCTGCCAACTCAGTTGTCTCTCCTTTTCCAGTGATCAGGATGTCATCAGCAATGATGTATGTGCCTGGCAGGTTCTCTAACGCTTGCATCAGTTTGCGCTGAAAGACCTCTGGCGCTGGGCTGATCCCCATCGGCGTTCTCAGCCAACGAAAGCGACCAAATGGTGTTGCGAATGTCGTGAGATGGCTTGACTCTTCTGTAAGCTTCACATGCCAAAAGCCATGTTTCACGTCACAAACTGTGAAAACTTTCGCTTTTGACACATCTGGCAAGATGTCATCTGTTGTTGGTAACGGGAAGAGACTATGCTTCAAAGCTTTGTTGAGCGGTCTCGGGTCAATACATATCCTGGGTTTGCCATTTGGCTTCTGCACTGTCACCATCCCACTGATCCAATCAGTACTACATTCCACTGGTGCTATTATTTGTCTGTCTGCAAGGCTCATCAGTTCCTCTTTCAGTGGTTTCATCATCGACACTGGGACTCTGCGTTTTGGCAGTTTGACGGGCTGCACTGTTGTGTCGATTTCCAGCTCATATTCACCTTGCAAACATCCATCTCCTGTAAACACATCCTGAAACTCAGGTCTTTATCTCTTCCAACAACTACATGTTTTTCTCTGATGGAGCTGTTGTCACTGAGCTGTCCAAAGCACAGATGTTATCATGTTTAACTTGTATTAGCTTCATCGCTTCACTAGCTGTTCTCCCAAGTAGAGGTGTTTTACAATCCTCCTCTACCACTTGGAACTCGACTCTGTACTTTTTGTTGTTTCTTGGGTTTGTCAGCTTGACCTTACACTTTCCTAATGGACACAGCCTTGACTTATTGTACATCACAAGAACCTTGTCTGTGTGCTCCATTTTGATGTTCGGGTTCAACAGGTTGATGGGAATAACGTTGCAGGTTGCACCACAGTCAACTTAAAACTT
The DNA here is from genome assembly GCF_900408965.1 of Simochromis diagramma. Taxonomy (NCBI): domain Eukaryota; kingdom Metazoa; phylum Chordata; class Actinopteri; order Cichliformes; family Cichlidae; genus Simochromis; species Simochromis diagramma. Next base: position 3,327,905 of record NW_024387304.1, on the reverse strand, counting down.
GACCAGGCTGTTGCCAATCATCATGCCTGCAAACAGCTGCTCTCGTTTTTTCATGTCTAATGCTTTGATCTGGTTCACTTCTACTGCAGTCTGTGTCATAGCTGTGACAGTCATTATGTCCTCACAGGAATCCGAGACCTGCTCCGTCACTGTGTGGACCTTTTTTCCATTTTCACTCTGTCTGCTTTTACTCCTGCATGCTATAGCAAAATGATTTTCTTTGCCACATTTTTTGCATTTTTTTCATATGCTGGGCATTTTGATTTGAGTCTTTCATGTGCTCTTCCACAAAATCTGCACGATATCTCTTTATCCAGTCTTTTTCTCTCTTTTTGTTTTACTGCATGCAGTTCTTCTACAGCCTGTCCCGCTATTGTTTTGTTGTATTCTCTTGAAATCTCCATTGCTCTACAAATATCTAGACATCTGTCTAATGTGAGGTTCTCTTCTCTGAGCAACCTTTCCCTCCAACTGGAGCTGTTCGTGCCACAGACGATCATGTCTCTGATCAGTGAGTCTTTTAATTGTCCAAAGTTGCAGGTGCTCGCCAGCATTCTCAGGTCCGTAACATATTTATCAATATTTTCTCCAGGAGCCTTATTGCGTGCAAAAAATCTGTATCTCTCGACAGTCTCATTAACTTTGGGATTACAGTATTCATCTATTTTTCTCATCAGCTCACTCACTGTTACTCTTGACTCAGCTCCGATCAGCGTTCCACAGAGCTCCCTGCCCCGTTCCCCGATCAAATAGTAAAACAGCTTCACTCTTGCCTTTTCCTCAGCATCCGGCAGAGCTAGTTTCGTGTAGTGTAAACCCTTCTTTCCATGTGTTCCACGCTTTAGACAGGTTCACTGAATCCATACTCCACTGTGCGGGTGGCTTCAATCCATCCATCGTAGACGCCGCTGCGCTCTTCTCGTCAGCGTCTCACCTGCTGTCCTGAGCCGTTAGCACCTCTGAGGCTAACTAGCCTAGCTGGACGCGTCGATACCGTCCAGCTAGGCTTGAAATTTACGTCCCATTTTCCCCTTTATTGTTTTTTCTCTGTATTGTCAATTCTGTCTAAGAAGAAATCTGAGGCTGCTGTTCTGAGAATGAGCTACCAAAGCTTTTTCTGAATAAGTCAATAAAGATCCATTTTTGGAAAGCTGTGATGAGGGCAGTTTTGTCTTTAATTATATTCAACAATATAACATATTTGACCACTTTTAATTTATTTTTCTAACTTTAATACACTAAAGTTAAGGCTATATACCTAATTTCTAGTAAGTGGCCCAGCCCCTCCTAAATCTTTATGCATATGGCCCTCAGTGAAAAAAGTTTGGACACCCCTGCGCTACGCATTTGGTGTGGTGCATGACTTTGGTGTCCTGTGGAGACATAGGAAGTTTCTGAAATCTGCTAAGGCAGCTGCCTCAGGGGGGCCGTCCTTTTAACTTGTGTTAGCTTCATTGCCCACACCTGACCTCACTGACCTTTCTGCTGTGTCTTTTGCCTCTCAGGCAGAGAAAGATCTCTGGCGTAAATCTGGCTGCACACTGACGCAATCTGTCTGGTGTTTTTCTGACGGCCGCCCATGCCTGCCTAAGCATTTTTTCCCTTGGTTTCTTGTGGAAATAAGGAAAATATTTTACTGCTACTCATACTTATCATTATTACCATTGCATTAATCAAATTAATCATCTTTTCATTAAAACATTTATTGAAGCTGTTGGCATTACATTAACCTTTTTAATACAGGTGCAGCTATAACCATTTTATACACATTGCATTTTGTGCTTATTAAAGAGTTGAAGCTCAGTCAATTAATTGGAGGTTGTAAGCCTCGTTCGGCGCGATGTCTGGGCGATCTATTGTGTAAGTGACTTGGAGCTATAGAAGGTTAAAACTGCATACACGCCTACAAAACATATATAATACATATAATCTAGAAACAGGCTTGAGTGAAGGCCTGGATGTATTCAGTTTCTTGTTGCATTTGAGTTTGCTTAGTAACAGGTGACAGAAGATGGGCCAAAGAGGAGGACAAGTCCCTGGGGATCTTCAGGGCCTGAATTCATCGCCATATTTGGAAAAAGATGCCAGAGAGGGGAACTTTGGTGTCTGCATTTATCTCTTAAAATTGATCATTGTCTGTAAAAGTTGCAAATGATGTTCTTAAGATACAAATTATGTTGTTGTACAACGTGAGAAGGGGCGTTACCCAACCCTGACATTATAAAAGCAATCTGAAGTGTATTTTTGGGCGGAGATCTACATCTGATGTTTTGCAGTGTACATCTTCCCATGTGTGTGTTCAATAAACTTATCTGTTTGATTGCATCCTTCTGGGCCTCTGGTATTTTGTTTTGGTTCTCAACATCGCGAATCGGGACAGTGGGCACAAGGGTTAGACCATGTGTCCAAAGGGGGGATGCTACAGGCAGTAACAATGCTGTGGTTCACAAAAGGCTTTTCTGCAGCAGCTGAAAAGTATTGTTAAAAGTGTCTAATTTGCGCGACCAATAATGTGTGACGTCCAGCTCGTGTAGATACTGTAGCACACCCTCCACCTGACATGCCCTTTTACCATCTTATGATGGATTTCATTGAACTAACACCAAAGAAGTATTGTTTGGTGGTAGTCGACATGTTTTCTAAGTGGGTAGAAGTGCTCCCAACCAAGCATGCAGATGGTAGCGCGGTGGCAAAAGCTCTTCTGTCAGAAATCATCCCTAGATGGGGCATCCCGGGAAAAATCACTAGTGACAATGGCACTCACTTTTCACTTCACTTCTCTCCCCTCTACCATCTTCGACATGACCCTGACCAAACGCTGCAGCAGCTGGACCCACCACAACAATCTGAAAATGTCAACAGTGCTGCAGGAAAGGGATCTCATGCAGCAGAGATGGAGGGCGCTAAACCTAAGGCCCGTTTCACTACACGGGGGAAATTCCCAGACAGCTTCCGCTGACAGAGCTGTGATGAGATGCCCATTAAGCCCGGATGAAAAGTGAAGCAGAGCAAAAGAATAACTCTGTATTAACTCTGTATTAACACTGTGCAGGGCAGTGACAGACCAACACGGATGATTGGGCAGCAGGGAAAAGGGCGTGGCAGAGATGGAAGGAGCAACTGAGGTTAAAAGCCACCTCAGAATGGACAAAACACAGAAGAAGACGCAGGTCGGCAAGCATGGACACTGGAGAAAGGACTGCCCCAATTTGGGTCAGAACCAGGATGGACAGAACTGTGAGCAGCAGCAGCAATGGTCGCAAACAGACTGAAAAGGAGGAGGGCAGGAGCCCAGGGCACGCTTCAGGCCGTGGTTTACCCAAGACAACAGAGCAGGAAAGCGATGAACACACACACACACACACATCTACACATACACTGACTGAGCATGAGGTGATACATAGACAAACACATGTGCACTCGTTGATTTAGTGAGAAATGACACACACATCTCAACTGAAATGCTGATTCACTGAGAAGTGATCCACACACAAAATACACATGCGCAATGAAGAGTGATGCACACACACACATGCTGATGCAATGAAGAATGCTTTGCTAACAAGTGCTTATGCTGATACGCAAAATGCTGTGCACACACACCCACTTACAGACTCTGTTACAAGAAGCCATTGATACACAGAACGCATTTTATGTCATCCAGAGGGCATATAGATACATTTAAGGAACAAGGCCTATAAATCTCTGCCTATGAAGACAATGTCTGTGTATGGTGAGAGGGTGGAATTTTAGCACATGACTGCATGCCTCAGGATGTTTATGGCTGCTCAAGGTCTCGACTGAATTGTTTACTGTGCTTCATACAGCCTGATGAGAGATATGAGGAGCAGTGGTATACTGTGAAAATGATAAACTAACTGTGTAATGTTTAATTCGGGGCACACAATATTGTTCCATGAGGACACTTAAACTTTCTTGTGAATTTTCTGTTGATTTTTCCTTAGCAGTAGGTTGATTTTATCAGTGAGGTTTGGGTTGTTTTCATTCTCTAAGAGAGAGAGACAGTTTTATGCTTGGACATGTCTGGAACTGGCCCTAGTATTTGTTATTTTATTATTTTATTGTTTACTTTTGTTTTGCTTTGTTACAGTGAACTGGGATAATAAATCTGAGAGGTGTGATCCAACAGTGGTGATATTTTGTGAGTTCATGATTTAACAATCAGCTCTCTTTTAACCAGGCCTGGAAGACTGAAATTTAAAGTGCTATGAAACATTCTTACTGGAAACAGTCACAAAGTGTGCTTCTCCATGGTTATAATGGGCTTTGGAGAAATTCACTTATATGGGACACTGACCACATGAGATGGTAAGTCCTGAGTCTAAAAGGATTGCAGCGAATCAATCCAGTCCAAAATCGTAAAGAATTGTTTTCCTTTTAAAAATCTGACGTGATCTTGCTGTTGATGGAGACTGGAATAGGTTGCACGTGAGACTCTACTATCAGCAATACCTGGTATGGATGTGTGTGAATGAATGCGTTTGACTGGACTGTGATGGACTGACAATGTGGAATAAAGTTTTGACTGACTTGATACTGAGACGAAGACTGCACCAACTTTAGGACTAGTAAATGTTGACAAACAATTCACCACGCCAGTAAGAAAAGGGTGGATGCTTTGTTTTGTTTTTTGCAGGAGCAGGAGGACAAAAGAGACCAGAGGGGGAGACAGAGTGTAGCTTCACATGAGAGTGTGGAACTGCAGACTTAACCCTTTGGCTGCTAATTTGAGGTACTGATTTTTGCATGAAGAACACTGTGTTTTATTGGCTGTGTTTTGATTAGGGTATCACATTGCGTGGTTGGTAAATGCAAAGGAGGGGACTCACCTATAGCACTTAAGTAATCAGCATGGCTGAAGGAATGACATTAAGGAAGCATCAACAACATGACTGCAAAAGAAGCAGTTACGGACATCAGATTGACATCAGATCTACAAACTGAGCCTCTGGTACATACAAATCTTGAGAAAACTTGCTATAGTGAATTAGAGCCTTGATGGGAAGGAGGAAACATCACACAATCTGCCTTAGCTCAGGTGGCAGAAATTTTGGCTCTCACCCAAGGCAGTAAAACTTTCAGGAGGAGAAAGGAGTAAAACATCTATACAGACTCAGCAGACCTGACAAACAAATGCTCTAACAGAGGAGTCATTACCATCATTTGACAGAAGATGACATTAAAACAAAGATGCAGGAGCCTACAAGATCAGTGGGCGGATGGAGAAACAAACAACACAGAATAGTGGACGTTGGAAAGTACATGTTGAGAGATCAAGTTGCCCCAACAAAACTTGGTCAACTATTGTTAAAACGAGCACATGGTCCTTCACATGTGAGCAGAAACAGACGTAAAAGAATATGGAAGGCCTGTAAGTGACACCCACACATGGGAGATATGGCGGAAAGCTATGTGATGGAATGCAACGCCTGTAATGAACACCACCCAAAGCAGCTGCACCAGTGTTCAAAAAGGGAAGTGTACAACACTGACGCTCCTTTTGGGGACATGAAAATGGATTCTACAGACAGAGCTGACAAAAAGACAACAAAGAACATGGAAATCTTCTTGTGATGGTTGGCAGATTCACCAAATGGGTAGAAGCAAAACCCAGGTGAGAAAAGACGCAAACCCAGTCATACAATGGCTGTGAAATGAACTGATACCAAGACATGAAGTACTGAGAACCGTTAAAAATCAGACAAGAGATTCCACTGTAACAACGAACATCGGAAAGAAGTGGAGAACAATTTCTGACATGATTAATCACTGGAACATCTTATCATTCAGAATCGCAGGCCATTGTAAAAGGCCAATTAAATATTTTATAGGAAAATTGCCACAATCAAACCAATAACACAGAGTATGGTTCAAAATAGCGTTGTGTGATGATAAACCCTGGTCCACATGACTGAGGTTTTTTCCTTTTAAAATAGCCAATCATTAAAAGTAGAATACAGCCGACAGGAGCATGTGCTAGAAGGTGGTACTGCAAAAAGAACAAAAGCAAAATAACAAAATCCCATTGTGTTGAACATTGTTAAATTCAAATTAAAATGTGTCATTACACTCAGAGGACCAATATGAAATCAAAATATATGCAAATTTTGCATGAGGTACATGACTGTTAAATTGTCTGTCCTGAGCTTTTGTTTCCTATAGCACCCACTTGATCACACCACAAGTTTTTCGCCACCAAAGGAAGGTAATTGCAAATGTTCGAGGGAGGAATATCATGAAAAGTGGGAAAGGTAAGCCCCGATGGGGGTGATAACAACATAAAATTCACTTATGGTCAAATTTAGAAACAGTGAGGAGTTCTAGATAACCATAATTCAGCAAAACCCCATGAGGATTGAAGGTGAGAATCTATAATATTTTGAAATAACTGTCATGGTCCGACAGCCCTCGCCTGGCTGCCTGCCCATGTGTGTGCATGTCGCTCCCTTCCCCTCTCCCCCCCTCTCTCTCTCTCTCTCTCTCTCTCTCTCGTAACGGGATTGTTTACCTCCGAGCGGTGACGAGCATTCCTGAGAGTGTTCCCGCGCAGAGACTGGCCGCATGTGTTGTCGATCGGAGCCGACCAGCTGTAGCCAATTATCCGCCATCTCCCGGGCTGCCTTCTTAACAGGGCGATCGAGCTTCGGTCTGCGCTGGATCATTGTGTGAAGCACGGTAGAGCAGCGCGGATGGTTTTTGTGGCAGTTACGTTGATCTGAGGATTGTTTACTCCATATGTGTTTGTGTGTTTGCCACCAGGAGGGAAACGGAGAGAGAGCTCACGGGAGCTGGACCGCCACTTGGGATTACTGTTTGGAAGGAGTCACTACGCGTGTTTTCACTTCACGGCCACGAGCACTGCTAGGAGGAAAAGGCGGAGACCACACCTGGGCACCCATCACCATATATATATATAATTGAACTGTTGCACCTTTACCGCACTGTAAATACATCCACTGTCTTCTCCCAAAGGAGTCCTGCATACGAGTCCTCTTTTCTACACCTACCCTGACAATAACACTCAATATAATGTTGACCCTTATGCAGAGAACATTGAGGGAACAGTTTACCCTGCCCGGGATAGGGTTACCGGGGCCCCGCCCTGGAGCCAGGCCCGGGGAGGGTGCCCGAGGGCGAGCGTCTGGTGGCCGGGCCTTAGTCCATGGGGCCCGGCCGGGCACAGCCCGAAGAGGAGACATGGGCCCATCCTCCTGCAGACCCACCATCCGCAGGAGGCATCATAGAGGTCGGGTGCATTGTGTGCCGGGTGGCGGCCAGGAGCAGAGGCCCTGGCGGACTGATCCCCGGCTGCCAAGACTGGCAATAGGGACATGGAATGTCACCTCTCTGGTGGGGAAGGAGCCTGAGTTAGTGCATGAGGTTGAGAGGTACCGGCTAGATATAGTCAGGCTCACCTCTACGCATGGCTTGGGCTCTGGAACCAGTCTCCTGGAGAGGGGCTGGACTCTGTCTCAGTCTGGAGTTGCCCTGGGGATGAGGGGAATGACCCACCAATTTCTGGGGGCGAGGTCACTGAGGAAGTTAAACAACTCCTTGGTGGCAGAGCCCCTGGTGTTGATGAGGTCCGCCCCGAGTTCCTGAAGGCTCTGGACGTTGTAGGGCTGTCCTGGTTGACACGCCTCTACAATGTTGCATGGAGATCAGGGGCAGTACCCCTGGACTGGCAGACCGGGGTGGTGGTCCCCATCTTTAAGAAGGGAGACCGGAGGGTGTGTTCCAACTACAGGGGGATCACACTCCTCAGCCTCCCTGGGAAAGTCTATGCCAGGGTGCTGGAAAGGAGAGTTCGTCCGCTAGTCGAACCTCGGATACAGGAGGAACAACGCGGTTTTCGTCCTGGTCGCGGAAAACTGGACCAGCTCTTTATCCTCTCGAGGATACTTAAGGGTGCATGGGAGTTTGCCCAACCAGTCTACATGTGTTTTGTGGACTTGGAGAAGGCATTCGACCGTGTCCCTCGGGGTGTCCTGTGGGAGGTGTTGCGGGAGTATGGGGTGTCTGGCCCATTGCTACGGGCCATTCGATCCCTATACAACCGTTGCAAGAGCTTGGTTCGCATTGCCGGCAATAAGTCGGACTCGTTCCCGGTGGGTGATGGGCTCCGCCAGGACTGCCCTTTGTCACCGGTTCTGTTCATAATTTTTATGGACAGGATTTCTAGGCGCAGTCAAGTGGCGGAGGGCTTTCACTTTTGTGGCCTCAGAATCTCATCTCTGCTTTTTGCGGATGATGTGGTTCTGTTGGCTTCATTGGGTGGGGGCCTCCAGCTCTCACTGCAATGGTTCGCAGCCGAGTGTGAAGCAGTGGGAATGAGGATCAGCACCTCCAAATCTGAGGCCATGGTTCTCAGCCGGAAAAGGATGGAGTGCCCACTCCGGGTCGGGGATGAGTTCCTGCCCCAAGCACAAGGAGGAGTTCAAGTATCTCTATGCTGTTGCATGCTGGGGGAGCAGGCTGAGGGTCGCAGATGCCAACAGACTTAATAAACTAATCCGTAAGGCCAGTAATGTTGTGGGGATGGAGCTTGACACCCTCAAGGTGGTGTCGGAGAGGCGGATGCTGTCCAAGATAAAGACAATGTTGGATAACACCTCCCACCCACTCCATGACATGCTGGTCAGTCACAGGAGCACGTTCAGTGAGAGACTGAGATTACCGAAAAGCACCACTGAACGACACAGGAAATCATTCCTGCCTGTGGCCATCTCCCTGTACAACGCATCCACTTAACACACTGTTTGCTGCTACAGCTACACATGTTTCTTTTCCAACTATTTATTAATGAGTGAAGTATGTATGTGTATATATGTATATATTGTACTATTCTTAGTTAGTGTATTGTCTGTCTTGTCTTAATGTTGGTTTAAAATGGAGCACTGTAACAAAAAATAATTTCCCCCAGGGATTAATAAAGTATTCTGATTCTGATTCTGATTCTGATCTCGGGGTGTTGTTCGCGAGTGATGGGAGAAGGGAGCCGGAGATCGACAGACGGATTGGGGCTGCAGCTGCAGTAATGCGGACGCTGCACCTGTCCGTCGTGGTGAAGAGGGAGCTGAGTGTAAAAGCAAAGCTCTCAATTTACCGGTCGATATACGTCCCTACCCTCACCTATGGCCACGAGCTGTGGGTAGTGACCCAAAGAACGAGATCGCGGATACAAGCGGCAGAAATGAGCTTCCTCAGAAGGGTGGCTGGCCTCTCCCTTAGAGATAGGGTGAGAAGTTCGGCCATCTGGGAGGGGCTCAGAGTAGAGCCGCTGCTGCTCCACATCAAAAGGAGCCAGCTAAGGTGGTTCGGGCATCTGACAAGGATGCCTCCTGGGCGCCTCCTGGGTGAGGTGTTCCGGGCATGTCCCACCGGGAGGAGGCCCCGGGGCAGACCCAGGACACGCTGGAGAGATTATATCTCTCGGCTGGCCTGGGAACGCCTTGGTGTTCCCCCGGATAAGCTGAAGGAGGTGGCTGGGGAGAGGGAAGTCTGGGCCTCTCTGCTTAGGCCGCTGCCCCCGCGACCCGGCCTCGGATAAAGTGGATGAAGATGGATGGATGGATGGATGGATAATGCTGACCATGTTGATTGTGTTTATTCCAATATGCAGAGATTGGCTAATCTGACCAGGAAATGCAATAAACAGGACGGTACGAATGGTCAGCGATAACGTCACCTTTGACAGTCCAGACTAGGATGGCGTTGGACATCCTCAGGGTGAAAAAAGGGTTGGTGTCACCAAGGTGTGGTTTGGCTTGTTGTATGCATATTTCAAAATGATACAGCTCCGGACGGGCCAGTTACCAGGGCATGAAAGAATAACAGATATTATTAAATGAGGAGGAGGAATTTTCTGGGATTGAAGATCCTCTGGGAGAGTGGTTGACTGAAGCATGCCGAAAATAAAACTATTATTTTATAATTGATTGATAACTGATTGATAATTGGCCATATTCACAACTGTATTGACTTGTTACAGCAATAACCGTGAACAGATAGGTGGAAATCCAGAAGCACTAGACCAAAGAGGGTCTGGCTAAGAAAGGGGGACTCAGCTGAGACCCCAAAAGAAACATGGGGCAAAATAAATCCCCTGATCTATGCAATGAACCGAAAGGTAGTCGACCCCTGAGGTTTGAAGAAAGAAGAGGAGCAGAGAACCACCCAACTGTTAGACACTGGTAGCTGCAGAAATAAAGGTCAAAAGCTCCTCAGGCAGAGGTTCTGGTCTGAGCACAAAGGTGGAGGCAGGAAACAACCAGAACGGGGATCGGGGACGATAGAAAGTAATGGGAGATCTGAGAATTAGCTTTGGTGATAGTCTGTGACTTTTATGTTATGACAATTGCCCAAACACAGCAGTCATCCCATATATGGCCCACTCTTTAAAGGGGGCCCAGAGAGGGAAAAGAAGCATGATAACTAAGAGAACTGACACCTAGTGGGTAAAAAGGGTGTGTGTGTAATGTCTGGAGAGATGTGCTGCACTTTCATTCTCAAGAACATGGCCCGAGATGGTTCTGTAACTGGAACCCTGGGAGGACTCAGAACATCATTTAAGAAAATAGGAAATGCATGAATATTTGGAATTGATAATCCGTTTCTTATTCGTTTTTACATCTATTTGGGTAATTTGTGGTGGTGTGCCTTCTATCCAAGGATTATTGGTAAGGTTGGATAACAGGGCTGTTGGGGATCTGATACCAAAGCAGACAACATGATGACGCTTGATGACTTTTAATAATGTTCATCTGCCATGAGGCAGATCAAAGGAGGGACCTGTTGGGATTAAATAATTTGCAGTGCCTCAATAATGCTATGCTTTTTATTAATTATTGTTGCATGTGTGTTGTTGCTGCCTGTGTTTGAGTAATTTCTGTAACTGTGAGACATCTGCTGCTGCCTATCTTGGCCAGGTCTCTCTTGAAAAAGAGGTTTTTAATCTCAATGGGATCTTCCTGGTTAAATAAAGGTTAATAAATAAATAAATAAATAAATAATAAGTGTTATAAAGTTATATATTGTAGTATTAAGTGGATACAGCCCTGAAAAATAAAGGCATTAGACCATGTGCCCTTGGGTAGTAGAAAGCTGTAGACTCTTGCTCACGCTTGCCTGAGAAAATGTAGATAAGAGGGGACCATCTCTAGTGGAAAGTTACTGAGACACTGTTGTTTAGACTAGAATGAGAGAGTGTCTGTTATAAAACTGTTAGGAGTACACCACCATTTTGGGCACACCACCATCGGATGCCTCTGAGGAATCAAAGAAACTCGGTGAAGTGTTGATATTTACAGTAGCCTCAATGCACAAGTGCAGACATATTTTTCATTGACTAGGAGCGGTAGGAGATGCAGCCACAGGAAAGGTAAACCCATTGATTTTAACATTAAAAATACAACAAAACTTTGTTTTGACAAAAGTTGTGGGAGCAGCGGATGGACTTATTTAACCTTGGGGGTAGATATCGGGGGTTCAGATCCACTGGGGTTTTTTAGTGTGAAGTTTGGGATGGCCACGTCAAATGCAACCTCAGCCCATGTCCCGACGGAGTTGTCAGGACATCAATTAGTTACTTATTTAAACACAACTGGACCTGAAGATGTGGTGCAAATAGAGACAGGTTATATAGATAAGAATGTATGGCTGGATTGGATAACTTACACAGCCAAGTCTAATGACATGACAGAATGTGTAGCCTGCTCTAGAGCACGCCCCACACTGTTCACAGTGCCAGCCCCTTTGTTGTTTTGGGAGGACAGGCCGGGATTTGATTGCATGTTGCAGCTCCACATGAAGGAAAGGGTGGATCATGAGTGTATTACATTGGGTACCCCTCTTCCCAGGAAGGGTGTTATTCCCCCTGTGTTCTCCCCAAAAGCTGTAAACTACACCTGTTTGACCAGGGTAAGTGTCACCCCAATAGGTGCTCCAGGTGAGGCATGGTGTGATAAGGTGATAGATGTCACTGAATGGGCAAATATGAGCAGCATTAATGTTGCTCGTGCTGACCTGTTCTGGTGACAAAATTCTGAGGGACACCCTGCCGAGAGGCTGGTCGGGAGCCTGCACTGTTGTAAGATTGGCACTTCCTATAGTATTAGCGGGATCTCATGCTACTGCAGAGACTCATGTGGGTAGGACCTGCAGAGCCACGTCAGAAGATTTTGATTTAACTAAAAACTCCCCAACTTACATAGATTTTATAGGTGTTCCTGATGAGTATGAATTGGCCAACCAGGTTGTAGGAAGGTTTGAATCCATTTTCCTATGAATAACTCCAAATAAAAATGTAGATAGAATAAACTATGTTCATTATAATGTTCAGCGACTGGCTAATTTGACACGGGATGCAGTTGCGGGCCTATCTGAACAACTGGCCACCACTTCTTTGATGGCCTGGCAGAACAGGGTGGCCCTGGACATGCTTTTGGCTGAGAAGGGGGGTGTTTGTGCTATGGTGGATCGTCTGTGTTGTACTTTTATCCCTGATAACACAGCTCTGTAACCAGAGCACTGGAAGGGTTGAGGATGCTGTCCACCAAAATGACAGAAGACTCTGGCATAAATAATCCCTGGGATGACTGGTTTAGTAATCATTTTGGTAAGTATAAAGCTATAGTGGTGTCTTTGTTGATGTCCATAGCCACATTTGTTGCCATACTTACATGTTGTGACTGTTGTTTCATCCCGTGCCTTTGCACCCTAGTGCAGAGGTTGATCACAACTCCGCTGACAAAAGAGGATGAGTCTCCTAAGTTTCAAGTAGGGATGGCACCAGCTCTGACATAAACGGTAGTAACCAGACCGAAAAGCAGCGCACATTTCGGTGCTTTATTTCGGTGCTTTTTTTTCCTGAGATGTCATACACTTTGGATTCTAGCCAATCATTTTACCTTTCCGAGGATAGTAGGCGGACCCAGGTTCGTACGTTCTTTTAGAGCAGAGCTACAGATTAAAAATGCCCAAGGTGAAGAGGTCAAAAGTCTGACTGTACTTCACAGCAAAAGTTGCAAACTCAGCAGCCTGCAACAAGTGCTTTAAGGTGATTGTTACATCCTGTGAGGCTGTGGCAGTGTGTGGGTGGGGTGTTTGCCCGCTCTCTCCACCTCCTCCTCTCTTGCCACTCCTACCCCGTCTGTCTCTCTCACTCTCCTCTCTCCCCAGGACACAGCTGCTCCTGATTAGCCTCATTTGCCACCTGAATCCAGTCAGCAATCACCTCTGAGGCTATTTAAGCTGGGGACGAGCTGTGAGCAGGGTGGTTTTTCCCCTCTGTGGCCGTATGTGGTTTTCTGCTGGGTTTTGGACAGACAGCCTCCTTGTCATTTGTAATAAAACTATATCATTTGTAATAAAACTATATTATTACAGAATAACTCTGTCTGTTTTCCTTTTCATTCTGTTTCCGGGCTCATTTGTTACTGGTCCCCTCACTCGCATGCCTAGACCCCTTCGGGGGGAACGTAACAGTGATACTGTGCAAAGGAGGTAACACCTCGAATCTGATGAAACACCTGGTGACGTATAGCATTTTGTTAAAAGCCGAGAAATGCGGCGTATTTGATAGCTTGCTGCGAGACCTCACACCGTGCACATCTACTGTGGGTGGTTTGCCTGTTATCGGACCTGGAGTTAGCAACATCCCCCAAAAACCCGAAGAGGAGACTCCTGGCCCCTAGCCCTGCCAGTGTAGCAGAAATGATGACGGATGATGATGGCAGCAGCAGCTGTTCTTCTCTGCGGGAGTAGCTTAATGTTGTTCGTGTGTAATTTACGTTGAGTAGGCTAACCACGTTATTACATTAATGCATGTAAGGTGAACTAGCAAACATCATCATAGCTACATGCGGCTGTCTTCTTGTTTGATGGCAGATACTCCCTTCACCCTGGCCAAAAAGGCTGAAATGACCAAAGAAAAAGTGGAAAACAGATAAACATTAGAGGTTTTTGGACAAAGTTTGTGTTTTTTCCTTTTTTTTTTCCCCATTGATTAAGCACTGCTTCCAGCCAAGAGTGATACCATAAATCCCCTATAGCTGCAGAAAAGGCTAACATTGTTATCTTTTTACAAAAAACAGCTGAACATGAGAAGTTTTTGGACCAATTTTGTGTTCTCCATTCTTTAAGCACCGGTTCGAGCACCGGTTCGAGCACCGTTTAAGCACCGGCACCGTTTCAAAAGTACCGGTTTGGTACTGGTATCGGATAAAACCTAAACGATACCCATCCCTAATCACAAGTGGGGCCCAAGTTTTATTGCACCTTCACAAGAGGACTCATTTTCCTCTTGAGGGCTCTGGACATCCTGTTGCAGAGGAGATGACAGTTGGTCGGAACTGTTCCTAGACTGAAGAGATAAGGATCTGCTAATAATTGATCTGCTGTGCAATGTTCTTTGTTTGGGAGGTATAAAAGGGTTCAGGGTGGTGTCTTTCCCATCTGAACGTTTTTCTCCACTGCAGTGTTTTTCTTGCTTTTTTAAATAAACCTCACTTCAAAAGACATGCTCGCCTGTTGGTTGCAGTTTTAATCAAGATTTTCCATAACAGGGATCACTTGGAAATTCTCATTTTCCATGAAAACATGCAAGAAATTGTTGCGAATAGGGGATATACAAAATGAACAGGACATTGCAGCAATTACAGCCATAGGAGACCATTCTGTCAGTCCTTCAAGGTAATCAGATGATATTACACCCCATGCTTCCTGAACAATTTCCCACAATCAGGGTGGATTGATGAGTCACCCTCTGTACCATATGTTCAAGCTGCTCCCACAACAGCTCAACAGGGTTCAGATCCAGAAACTGTGCTGGATACTCCATTACAGCCAGAATACTTGGCTGGCTTCTTATTCTTTAAATATTGCTGACACATTGTGACAGAAGGTGTTTTTGGAGTCATTATCCTATTGTAGGATGAAATTGGCCCCAATCAAGTTCTGTCCACAGGGTATGGCACAGTGTTGCAAACTCTTGTTCCTTTCACTGTACAAATCTTCCGGAGCACCCCCAGCCATTACACAGCACTGTTCTTGCATTTTTTGCTTGTTCTGCATCTCACAAATATTCTTCTGTTTGAGCCGAAGGCCTCAAACTTAGACTCATCTGTCCACAACACCTTTTTTAAGTTATCCACTGTCCAATGTCTGTGCTCTTTTGCCTATCTCAGTTTATTTTCTTTTTTGTTGTTCAGTCTAAGATATGGCTTTTCATGGCATGAAGCCCAGCATCCTGAGGTCGCCTCTTCACTGGTGATTCTGACTCTGGTGTTTAATGGGTGCTATTTAGTGCAGCTGCAAGTTGACAACCTGTGAGGTGTCTTTGTCTTAAACTACACACTCAGATATGAATTGAATGTTATTTGAATTGTTTATGAAATGAATTGCATAAAAAAAATATTTAATTTTTCAAAATTGTTAGTGGGTTGTGAAGAGCGCTGAGTGAAAGTGTTTTTGTGACAGAAATTTAAAATGACAAAATCTGTACTTTGGCTGCACAGTCCTTTTAAGAAAACTAAAATGCTTACCTTTGGAAATGCTTCCCCAATTTTTAAAGCAGATCCTAGCTTTGTTAAAGGGTGTATTGACTCCACTCTTCCTTGCACCAATTCCAATTCTCAGGTTTTGACAACTTCCAGAATTCCTGCCAACAAAAGCTTTGCATGGTGTTGACCTTCATCAGAGTTTGCATCAGCCAAAACCAATTTGTGAAACTCATCATGCTTTCATGACCTAAAGGTGAATGGGGAATTCACCCTTTACCCACTCATTTTTGGTGTTACTACGTATGTTCTAGAGTGCACTTAAAACATGGGAGGGGCATGGTACCAACGACCCTCTGCCTGATAGCAGCTGGTGTCAGCACGGCCCCTCACGAGAACCCTCAATTACATGTATTTAAAATTGAAAGGTGGGCACCGGCACCACAGGTGAGGCTGAATAAACAAACTGTCCTCTGGATGCCATTTAGTGTGCCAGACCGGGGCCCGCAACAGCAGCACTGCCAAGCCCCACAGGGCCCAGAGCGGCCCACCCAACCCATTTACTTTTGGGATAAGACATTTCTTTGTAGTATTTCTTTTTTCAGGAGATCTTAGGAATCCAAGACATAGAAATAGACAGACATTTGTCATCCATATAATATTAATAACACAAACACAATAAGAATTCAATGCAGTGACAGTGCAACTCCCTTAATCACCAGATAATTCAATTTAGTTCAATTCAATTTTATTTATACAGCATCAAATCACAACAATAGTCACTCTTAAAAATAATACAACAGGGAAAACCCCAAAAATCATATGACCCCTATGAGCAAGCACTTTGGCGACAGTGGGAAGGAAAAATTCCCTTTTAACAGGAAGAAACCTTCAGCAGAACCAGGCTCAGGGAGCTGTGGCCATCTGCCATGACCAGTTGGGGTGAGGGGAGGAAGACAGAACAAAAGACATACTGTGGAAGAGAACCAGAGAGGCCTGCATTTGTATAGCGCTTTACTTAGTCCCTATGGACTCCTCCTACTGTGCACCAATAACAGTCAATAAGGATTAAAATGATTTCAGTGAGTGCCTTATGAAGGATTTGTTTCTTGCTGTTTTCCATCAGACACGTATTCTCTGTAAAAGAAATACATTACTCTTTGTAATTGCAGTGTTTTGCGATCCATTAGTTAATTCATGTCATCTGTTTTTTTAATCCATCGTGAAGTCCCATTGTAAAGTAAAACTTTTGTCAACCTAATCTTTATCTTGATCAAAGTAGGCAAGGTATATTTTTCCATAGTCTTCTTAGCAATCATTTCTTTTTGCTAGTATTCCTTCAGCCACTTGTCTTCCTAATGTGTCTACTTCTGTGCAGGAACAAGCTCATCTATACTTAGGTTGCCTTCCAGCCTTTTCTCCATGATGGTAAGTAGCTTAACCCCGTCCACCACCAGCTGGGTCAGTGCGACCTCGGTAAAGCCAAAGGTTGCCATGTTGCTTATATTATATAGTTCCGGGGAATCTGGGAAATGAGGAGATTTGGAAAGTTTAAATCCAACACTGACAATTAGTGGTGTGGGATGTAGCAAATGTGGTATTGATCTGATACCAGGTAAATACAGCATGAGTATTGCTAAAACCAAATACCAGTACTGATACTGACCCACGTCACCCCTACTTGTGGCCCGTATATTGACGTGAAGAAATATAACACAATTTGGCCCTTGAAGTTACACTTTTTTGTTAGGGAGGATTTGTTCGTTGTTGAGTGCAATGTTAAAATAAGTTCTTTAAAAAGCAAAAACTGATTTAATATGAATTAATTCAAAACTTAGTCAAAGTTTTGAAGCTATGAAATATCAGATCTAGGTCTTCTGTTTACCTGTTTTGTCCATGTTGATCCTCAGTCTTTTCAGAACATCCTTAAGGTGTTTATGTGTGGGAAGGTGTTGCAGTTTGATGAGGACGCTGATCCTCAGACCTGTACCCACATTAGCCGGGGAGCTCGTCACCCATCCCAACTGCTGCTTCCAGATAAAGGGATGTCTGAGACCTCTGTAGTACTTTTCCAGCTAGACACAAACAATCAGTCTTCATGAGTTCAACCTGGTTTCCCTGGTGGAGCTTTTGCAGTTACTTTTTAAGGCCCTAAGTACTTTTTCTAGAACTAGCATAAGTGAAAAACATCTATCCATCCATTCATTTTCTATTGTTTATCTGGTGCTGGGTTTCAGGGGCAATAGCCTAAGAAGAGGAGGTCCAGACCCCCCCCCCCAAGCTGCCTCTTCCAGCTCACGTGTTGGACAACTGAGAAATTCCCAAGCCCACCTCACCCCCACCCACCTCAGATGTCTTTTTTCAAGTTGGAGGAGTAGCCCCTTTTCTGTGAGTCACTCTTGAATGACTTGAACTCATTAGCTATTGCAGCCAGAGAAAACTATCTCCAGTTTCCACTGCTTGTATCAGTTGCATTCTTTCAGTCATTACTCATGACCATAAGTTAGGGTATAGATGTAAACTGACAGGTCAACTAACAACTTCTCTTTTATACTCAGCTCCCTCTGATCTCAGGAAGCCAACAAAGCAACATCATCTACCTTCTGCCACTTGGTTCTGCCTAGAAATTTTGACCATAAAATTTATGATTTATAGTATTGAGCCCTGTTACATTAAATTTATACTGGGAATGAGTTCAACTTATTGCTGGGAATCCAAGTTCTTACTGAGATTGTGCATGGACTGAATAGCTCATAGCAAAAGGCTAGATACGCCATATTCCCTAAGCAACTCCCACAGGATCCCCCAAGGGACGCATCTGAATCCTCTCCAAGTCCACAAAACACATGTACACATGATAAACTCCCATGCACAATCAAATATCATTGAGAGGATAAAGAGCTCATTCAGCACATGACTAGGATGGAAAGTGCATTGTTCTTCCTGGCTATAGATCGGATAATAAGAATTATAAAATTGGTCAGTAGCCAGCAAATTAGGGTGTCCTGGTGCCATGTGCACTTATAAACATCCTAATGTTTATAAGTGCACACGGCACATCTTAATTCTTGTTGACAAATTAACATTTCAACAGAAGTCCAATAACAAACCTGACTTGTTGCCCAAGTCAGTGTTGACGTTCCCTGTTAGGACAATGAAGATGCTAGGTGGGGAACACTCAGCACCACACCCAGCAGCTTCAAGAAGAGTAGGGAATCTCAACTGTTGTTTGGTGCATAAAAGTGCAAATGACAGTCAGCACCTATACCCAATCTGAAGAAGCAGAGAGGCAGCCCTCTCATCCACTGGGAAAAAACCCAATGTACAAGCAACAAGTTGGGGGAGGGGGTACAGTGAACATTTTATTAGTATTATTTATCCATTTATTAAAATTTACCTTTTGCAAGCTGATGCAGATGCATTGAAAAGCTTCAGCCACATTGGCATCTTCTCGCATTGATACCAGCCTGAGGTGCTCATCTATGTTGACCCAGACCAACAGGCTCCTGTTTTCACTCACCCTGCATGAAAAATTATGGCACATTAAACATCTGACTTTAATTCATTTTAAACATCACAAGCTGACAGTGACTATAGATTGTATTTAAAAGTTGGATGTAGCCAAGATTGTAAATGAACTGACTCTTATATAACCCAGAGCACTCAAAGCAGTTTATACACCATTTACATAAGCACTTTCTTCTATGCTTTTAAGTGCTTTCTGACTAACATTTACACACATTCATACTCTGATGGCTGTATTGGAGAGCAACTTGGGGTTATTATCTTGCCCAAGGATATTGGACATGCAGACTGGGGGAGCTAGGGATCAAACCACCATCCGTCCCATCAGTAGATGACCTGCTCTACCTCCTGAGCTACAGCCACCCCCATATCACTTATTAGTTTAAAAAGTCCTGATTTTGAAATCTCAAGCTGTCTTTTAACTATTGCCATTTCATTTCATTTTGAAAACTGATCGATCTTGACAACCACAAAACAGGTCAGTGCTAAAGTATACCCTGCTTAATCTTCTAGGTACATATAGTGACCATAACACGAGGTGTAAGGATTTTAGGTCACACATACAGACATGCTTTACATAGCTTAAACAACTTGGGGTCAAATTGACCCCAGAGGAACACCGTATGCAAAATCTGTAAAGCTCACTGAATCTTTTATTTATGCTTTAAATGTTTTACACTTCTGTAACAGTGTCTCTCAAGAAAGATTATGGCATTTATGGGAATCAAACTTGTAACTACCTGCGACCAGAGCAGGTTTTATATCCAAGAAAACCATACTGACCAAACTGCCCTGGCATCAGGCCAGTCCCGGGCCACACCTATGCGGAGCTGGAAGGAAGTTGGAGCTTTAAGATTCAGCTCACTCTGTTGCTCTTGGCTTAAGTCCGTTAGTAAGAGAAGTCGACCTGCCAGCTCCTGTTCCAGTTGCTGCAAAGCTGAAAAACAGGAGATTGGTAACTAGTTTGGTGTCATTGGTACCTTGTTGACAAAAAATCTTACAGTTTTTCTCCATTGGTTTGGCTCATTTCTTGAAACAGAAATTACATTCTCAAAACTCTAAGATCATTTGGCAAAACACTCTTACAGTTTAGCACAACACTATAGCTCACCTGCAAAAGCTCATATCTTTTCCAAAACTGTTCACTCAGACTTCAATCTAAATCCCTTTCTCATTTAAACAGTCAGTGTCTCCAAAATGGCAAAGATCCTTCTCAATAGCTTTGGCTCATTTCTCGACACAGATCGGACATTCTCATCATTCTTGGTGCTTTTGTCAAAATAAACCTGGATAGTTGATCACAACAACATGGTCCACCTGCAAACGTTCATATCTCTCCTAAAACAGTTCACTCATGTGTCAAAACTACATTTCTTTCTAATCTGAATAGTCAGTGCCCCCAAAATGCATCGTCCCTTTGGCATTGTGTGAGTACTGCCATACAAAATGTTTAGATGTTTTGTCACTATGGCAGAGGACCAACAATATACAACAGAAAAGAGTAGCCTCCAAGGTTTGACATCACTCAAACTACCAAGGAAATGATAACCATTTTTTATTCACACGCAAAGAAAATTTCATACATATGTAAAAAGAAAATGTACATTACAGTAGTAAATTGTATGAACACAAAATCAAAAAACAAGGACTTATTCAGTGGTTGCTGTACTCATTCTCCCGCTCTTGTCCACTGTCTTCACTCTCCTGATTATTTACACGCTGTTGTCCGTCTGGCCACAGATTCTCGTCCACATCACAGCGGATACTTTCTCTTGCAATGCAACGAGGGAAGAAACGGCGTGATGCCGCAACCATCCCCTGCATTGAACTCCTGTAATGTCGTCACACGCTGCGTCCATAGCATGGAGCAGGGACGGCTGATCCTGAGCATGATGCTCATACACTCTCCACCTCCAAGCAGAGAAAAACTCCTCTATCGGATTGAGGAAAGGAGAGTAAGGTGGTAGGAACCCCATGACCAACCTTGGATGCGTTGCAAACCAGCTCCTAATGAGTGGGCTATGGTGGAAATTGACATTGTCCCACACAATTACATAAATGGGTAGGTGAGGCCCTATGAGACCTCTCTCATTTTCAGGGATAAAATCGGTATAAAGGCGATCCAAGAAGATGAGGAGCTTGTGTGTGTTGTATGGGCCAAGACTGGGGATGTGAGTGGCCACACCATTTTCAGAAATGGCAGCACACATAGTTATATTGCCCCCTCACTGACCTGGGACATCCACTGTGGCCCGGTGGCCAATAATATTAAGGCCATGTCTTCGGCCCTTGGCCAGGTTGAAGCCAGCTTCATCCACGAACACCAGGATGTGAGGGGTCTCATGTCCTTCCAATGCCATTATTCTCTAAAATAGAGTAAAGAACATAAAATCAGTCATACAGAAGAGTCATATACTACAGTTAGACAATTACATGTTCTCCCCCACAGGTCAGGCCACTACTCCAGTGGTTCTAAACTAGTGATAGGCCTATGAGGAAGTACTGCAGGGGTATTTGATAGAAAGGGGAGTGGGAAATACTGATGACTTACTGAGATGTTACAGTAAAACCCACAGTATTAGATTTGATTGGGAGACAACAAAATAAGGATTATAATGAGAATCGTATCATACAGTAAACTGCAGTTTTCTGTTGAAATTGTTGAAGTCAGATGAAGCAAATACTGATTCTGAAATCAGGTAAAGGAGGTATTGAAACCAAATAAGTGAACTACTGCTTACTGTGATTACAGGTAAGGTTATAATGAGAGACAACCAGTAACTGACTTACATTTACATACTGGTAGTGCAGCTCCTTCAGTCTGTCAGAGTTCCTCTCAAATGGTACCCTGTAGATTTCTTTCATTGTCATCTGATGCTTCTTCAAAACCCGGTCTATTGTGGAGATGCTTATTGTGTTTATATTCTGGAATATATGATTGTCCTGAAGGATGGCATCACGGATCTGTCTCAATGTGATGGCATTATTTGCCATCACCATGTTACAAATCTGTCTTTCCTGTTGTTCATTGAGCAGTTTTTCTCTGCCACCCACGCGAGGTTGTCGTCCACTCCTACACAAAGAACAGAATACAGTAAGTTACCAGTGTAATTGTATTATTGTTTTACTCACAGTAACTTCACCACGATCCTAATGCAACATTGCACAGTGACTGGAATACTACTCTAAACTGTATAAATTATGTAATTCCATAGTTTACAGTAATTAGTTCAATATATTTCTTGTCATATTTAGTATCAAAACATTCCACTAGTCCTCTCCACCTGCTAGTATAGACCTACTACTGTAGGCAGATGCACACAAAATCTCTACAGTAAGTTATACATTTTTTGCCTCACGCACAGTGCCCTGTCCTATACAACATATAATTCCATCATAGATTACATAGAGTACATACCTGTTTTCCCTGCGAAAGGTTTGGATGATGGAGGAGACTGTAGAGCGAGGCACATTAGGCTGCACTCGACGACCTGCCTCTGCCATTGTGAGGCCATGGTTTATGACATGGTCTATAATCGTGGCCCGAATTTCATTCGGGACAGCACAGTGTCTTCGCGCACCTCGGCCTCTTCCCCCTATTCCTCCACCACGCATTCTCAGTCCTCCTCCTCTTCTTCTTCTTCCTCCTCTTCCTTGAGGAAGAACTTCCCCTTGTCCGTTTGCTTGGCCTTGTCTATCCATGTTCAGAGATCGGACTGGCTCTGGTCAAGCTCTATATATCTGTGTTTGGCAGCACACAATCATGGAACACACCTGTGTGTGACACTCCCCCTTTGTTAGTCTAGTTTCACCTGACTGTCAATGACTGTCATCAATTTATCAAATATTCAAAGAAATTCATATATGGTATTCATGGTATTATGTTCTTGACCAATTTTGACAATTGAACAGACAGTTGTGCCTGCGAGTACTTATACAATGAAATGAATGATCATTAGACTGAGAATCAACTAATCAGTTTAGATCTACAAGATCTATTCATTTGGAAAATGTGCTAAATGTGGGCTAACTGTATAACTGTAGGCTACTTAATCATTTGCAAAGATGCACTGAGACAATTGAGACATGTACTAAGGCATTTGCCATTTGATAAATTGAATGAGAAATGCCATTCTGTTGTGAACATTTGCCAAGAGGTTTGGAGGTTTGTCTGTTATTTTGAGAATGTAATTTCTGTTTCAAGAAATGAGCCAAACCAATGGAGAAAAACTGTAATGTAGTAACACACTAATCTTAATAAAGTAACACTTAACTACTCTTAAATAGACTCGCACAAGAGTCACACATGGCATTGTCTTCATTCTTGACATGAGGCATGTGAGATTATTATACTGTCATATGTTACATTATACCTTTAATCAAAAATGATTGAATCATGATACTGCTGTAGGCCACATTATACTTCTTATTATAGATTGTGTAATCATTGTGTAGTTTTAGTTTGCATTATACTCCTGAGTTAGAAGAATGTGAAAATCATTAGATTTATTAGATTGATTTGTATTATATTATACTGCTGATTTACTGTGAATGAGTTACACTGTTTTATGACATTCCATACTGCTGATTTATAAAGAGATTACTGTGTGCAGAGAATCATGGTCTTGCTTTTCTGATTGTAGAGAGAACAGAGCAGACTGCACGAGAGCTTCTCCTCCACCTTTGTTGGAAGCAGAAAAACAGGGAGCCAAGGTCATAACTCCGGCTCACTGAGGCTATAAGAGTTTGAGTAACGGTCTGACATTTTGAGATCCGCTGTGACCCTCTTCGTGCACATCTCCCATCCTGGATGTATTGCGCATTGTGCTTGTATGAAATGATAAGAATTGTATGGATTAAAATTGTTGATTGAACAGTTATACACCGAGTGTTGTTCTTCCTTCAGCCCAAGGATCAAAGAATTGGGAGGTTTTAACAGGCATCAAGGGTTAACTGTCACAATTAGCAGTTTGCTTAAGCTTTTTCTAATACTTTCTCTTTATTGATTTTCATCTTATTTTACATACAGAACTAAAGAGGGCAAGGGAAACCAACACATTCACATATGTTCACATATTCCAAAATACACAACGCCTTGTTTTACTTACATATATTACATATTACACAGGTGCATGTTCCATTCAAACAAATTCGCAGCTGCATCACAGAGGTATCTAGTCTCTTGACGTATAACGATCCCATCATTCCCAAAGTCTCTCTCCTGAGAGGGTAATCAGTTCCATATGATGAATTGTGTTAATAATGTCTATGACCAGCTTCTGTGTGTGTGTGTGTGTGTGTGTCTGTGTGTGTGTGTGTGGGGGGGGCTTGTCTGTAACCAACATTTAGTAATTGCCTTTTTGAATGCAACCATAAAAGTATGAGTCTCTTTTATTTATATCCTCAGGGATATTCCCAAGGTACATGGTATTAAAGGAGAAGTCCAGTGTTACTTCCAGCACATCCATCACCATTTGTTTAATCTCCTCCCAAAAGGTCTTCAGTTTAGGGCAGAAGACATGGAAGCAACCTGCAGCGACCTCCCCGCACTCACTCCAGCATGAAGCGCCTGAACCACTTATTTTGGATTTCTGCTTTGGTGTGATGAAGAATCTAATTAAATTCTTCCATCCAAAATCTCACCATGTTAAAGAATTTGTGGTAGATAACACATTTTTCCACATCCGCAACCAATCTTCCTCTGAGATAGTTATACCTGCTTATTTTTACCATTGATGACTTACATATCTTGTTGAGGTCTTTTTCATAGCTATAAAACTTCTGTACATTTTGCCTATAGTACCTCTTATAATGTTCTCACCATAAGCATCCATAAATATTTGGATCACCCCACTAGCATCTGCGTCAAGCATTCTAATTTCCTTCCGGAAGAAGCTCCGAACCTGTAGGTAATGATAAAAATCTTCCCTGCCGATCTCTTAAATCTGACACGTCCTCAAAATTCATCAGCTCCCCAAGATTGCAATGATTCCATGCCTGGACAACTCCCTGAATTTATGGTCTAACAATGCTGGAAGGAAGCGTGGGAGATACGCTGGCCATCCCAGCAACCCTATTTCCCTATTAAGACCAAAAATTTTAATCACATCTGCCCACTTTTTCAGGGAAAAACTTACACATAAATTTTGCATCTGATATGCCTGTGGTAAACTCTCAAGAGACCCCAGAACAGACTGTATTGGGAAATCCATCAAAGAAAGCTCAATGTCCTTCCATTTTGCCTCAAACTTGGAGTTACACCAGCACACTAGAGGTCTGATCTGGGCTGCCAGATATTAATCCTCAAAGCACGGTAGAGCCATGCCCCCCGCTCACCAGGCAGCTGCAATGTTGCATATCTCACTCTCGGTCTTTTATTTCCCCATATGAATCTTGAGCAATGCATATCCCACTCCCTAAATTGTTTTGCTGGAACCTCAACTGGAAGTGCTGCAAACAAATATAGCAGCTTTGGGAGGATATTTATCTTTATCGCTCTAACTCTGCTGCCCAGATCGAGGGGGAGCAGACCCCACCTCTCCAGATCTTCATATATCTTCTTGTTCACCTGATTATAATTAACTTCATATAACGATGCAAGGTCTTTTGTCAGCAGGATCCCCAAATACTCCATTTGAGATTGATGTCATCCAAATCTATATCTTGCTACCAATTGTCTTGAGGGGTTAAAAAAGAATGTCAAGATTTGAGTTTTTTGAATGTTTAGTCTATAACCAGACAGTCTGCCATATTCTTCCAGTATTTTCATAAGCAGAGGAATTCCCTCTTCCGGGTTTCCTAGCGCTACCAGCACGTCGTCTGCATACAAGCAAATTTTATTTTCCACGTTCCCCGTTGTAACCCCCTCCAATCGAGTCTCTTCCCTGATGCATTGAGCCAACGGTTCAATGAAAAGGTTAAGGAGCAGTGGGCTAAACAGACAGCCCTGCCTACAGCCACGTTGTAGTGTTATCTGATTTGAGAGGCTTCCATTAACTTAGATCCTCGCTGTTGGAGACATATAAATCATTCTTATACATTGAATAAACCTGTCACATAGCCCAAATCTCTTCAACACATGAAACAGAAATTCCCACCCGACCGTATCGTATGCCTTTTCCACATCAAGCCCAATGAGAACTGTTCCAGTTTTCCCTTTAAGTATCTGGTCAATAATATGAATGGCCCTTCTGATATTATCGTTTGTTTGTCTGTTACCAATGAAGCCTGTTACATTGATGCCCACGCTGATAGAGGAGGCAGCGGCATCAAGTACTTAACCTCTTAGCCAAAATCGCAGCAAATAGTTTATAGTCTATATTTAACACGCTAATAGGTCTATAACCTCTGGGGTCAGTTTTATCCTTCCCTGCTTTTGGTATGACAGAGATATACGCCTCCCGCCACGATGGTGGGAGCGCCCCCCCCACTCAGAGTATAATTAAAAGAGGCCTTTAATAGCGGGATTAAGGGTTCCCTCATCTGCCTATACCACTCTGGTGGAAATCCATCACATCCTGGGGCTTTAAAAGTCTTGAGTTTTGAGATCCCAGTGTTAATCTCTTCTGCTGATATTTCTCTGACGAGTTTTTCATTCTGCTGCTTACCTATAAATGGTAGATCTAGGCTGGATAAGAAATTCTGAATCTTATGCTCATCTGCTTTATCCAGTTGTGTGTATAGCTCAGCGTAATATTCTTCAAATGCTCTCTGAATTTCTTCGAGTTTATTAGTTATCTTATTTGTCTTTAAATTTCGAACTTTATGAATAGTGTTCTCCTGTTGTTGCCTCCTGAGTCTCCATGATAATAGCCTAGCAGCTTTGGGTCCTGCCTCATAACACCGTTGTCTATTATATTTTAATTTTTTTTCAATTTCCTCACTTAAAATTTTGTGGCTCTCCTCTTTAACCGGCAGTTGTTCCAATTATTCCAAATTTTCCTGTAAATCTGTCAGCTTTTTTGCTCTCACCTTCTTTAGGACTGCACATTTTGCAATAATTTTACCCCTAAGGTATGCCTTAGCCACATCCCATAAAATTGTAGGATTAACTGTTCCATTGTCATTGAGTTCTAAATATGTTTTTAACTCCTGTCCCATTTCTCTTTTAAACGAGTCATTATTTAACAGACCTGTGTTAAGCCTCCATAAGGTGTTTTTGGGGCTAGCTTTAAACCCAATCTTCATAGTTAGTCCCGAATGATCAGATAAATCTCTCTGTCCTATTATACAATCCTTCACTCTGTCGAGATCTTTACTAAAAGTAAAGAAGTAATCAATCCTTGAGTACATATCATGTCTTGCTGAATAAAATGTAAATTTGCGTTCATTTTTGTGTAAATATCTCCATATATCTATAAGCCCCAACTCAGATAACATTGTTTTTACTTGTTTCTCTAATTTAGTTCCCCGCCGGTCTCGGCTAGTTGTAGCCCATTTTGGATGGAGAAGTAAATTGAAATCTCCTGCACATATACATGTTCCAACACTTTCTGCGGCAATAAGACTGAATATCTCCTTAAAGAACCCTGTACTTCTACCAGGGGGTGCATATATATTACACAGCGTGACGTCTTCCTGTTCCATTTTCCCTTTCACCAACACAAATCTTCCCTCTTTATCTTTATGTTCTCCAGTAAACTCAAAACCAACCTTGTTCGGTATCAGAATGGCCACTCCTCTTTTTTTCCCTGCTCTATGTGAGGCATAATAAATATTTTTGAACCCCATTCTCTTCCACTTCTCAAGTTCTTCCTTTGATAGATGCGTTTCTTGTAGAAACACAATATCAATTTGTTCCCTTTTTAGCTTTGAAACTATCTTACTCCTCTTAATGGGATTCTTTATACCATTCAAAGACAGTACCTTATAATACCGCATATTAGGGCTGGGCTATATCATACCGTTCACGGTAATACCGGTGTAATTTTGGGCAACGATAGGAAAATGAAATATCGCGATAGAATATGGGTAAAACGTGCATGCACAGTGCCTATGTTTACATACGCACATGGCGGCGACGCAGAATGAGAAGAGCGAAAGTGGATCGTTAAATGAAACGGATGAACCAGAATTGGTTTGTAAAAATGCTGCAACTTCAGTGGTGTGGAACTGGTTTAGCTTTCGTCCGTCAGATACACAACAAAGCACTATTTTTGGTAGAGCATGCTAGCGGGCCGTCGTTATTACCATGTTGTTTGGAAAATACGGCACAGTTAAAATCAATCCTTTGATTTTTCTGAAAATCGACAGAGCCCCTTATAATCCCGTGTGCCTTATGTATGAATTCTGGTTGTGTTTACTGACCTCGAAACAATTTTATGTGCACGGCGCTCAAAAATCTGTCAAATGTTTTAGTACGACTTTGCTAAGCTACGAACCCACACCGCTTGATGGATTGTCGGAGCATTACGGCTATCGTAGGCAGGCGCCTCGCGGAGTGATACGTACCTGTGGCGGAGCGGGGGGTGACTTACTGGGCTTAAGCCCGGGTTGTTTTGTCAGAAGCCCGGGGTCTTTTGGAGTGTAATTTTTCCATAGTTAGATGCCTGGCTGACAACTGTATAAAACAAAAACTACACACAATATTCGAAGCACATAGTGCACACTGTGGGAATTTACGACTGTGCGTAAATCCCCCCTAAAATTGGTATGATCCGAGCTCAGACACTAAGCGGGGCGGGGCAACTGCTGCCTGCGAGTGCGCTGTTGGAGAAACGCAGCCAGGCAGACAGAGGAGAACTGAAGTTGGACCAGGTACCAAAGCAAATCATTCGTACTGTACAAATAATGTAAATATGACGGTGCATCACGAAAGATTGATATCAAACTGATCACTTGACCCATATTACGTTACTTGCTCTTTGAGTGAATCAAATGGCGAAATGAAAAGCCGAACAACAACAATGCTGTTTCTTTAAAGAGTCTTAGCTTACATGTGTGTTTATTTCATATTTTCAGTTGTTTCCCTCCACGGCTAAATAAATCGGTTTCAGTAATGCACTGATATACAAGAATGGACATAAGGGGCTTCTTTCAAAGAAAAAACTCTGGTAGATGTTATTTTATATATTATGCTTTGTATGTTGTTCAGTATATTTCTATGCAAAACAAGAGGAACTTCAAAACACAGCAGTTTATTCACAGTTGAAACCAGATATTTACATACACTTTATGGAAAACACAAGAACATTTTTTTACTGTACAACACCAATTTAGAGTAAACTTGTTTTGTTTTGGTTAAATAAATATTGAAATATCTTTTGAATTAGTTAAATGTCAGAATAAAGAGAGACAGAGCTTCTATTTTTTATCACTTTCATCAAATTTAGGAGTACATATACACTAAGTTTATTGTTAATTAATAAGAAACTCCAGAGATTCCATTCTGAGCTGCAGAAGCTTCTGATAGGTTAGTAGAGTCCATGTGAGTAAATTGGTGGCACAGCTGTGGATGCATATAAGGCAAAACACAGAGCCTGTTTCTGTGACATGGGAAAATCAAGAGATGTCAACCAAAACACCAGGAAAAGAACTGTGGAGCTCCATAAGTGTGGCTCAGTTTTGAATACAATTTGGTGCCATTTACAATTAAGAAATACAGATAGTTTCTCTCTTTACTCTTAAAGTTAACAAATATGTTTTTTATATTTATCAATCTAAAAAAAATAAACATTTAGTCTGATTTGATGTTACAATTTAAAAAGTGTTTGTGTTTTTATCTGAAGAGTATATAAATATCTGGTTTCAACTGTATATTTGATAATTGTCAGCACAAAGAGGGAGAGAGAGGAGAATGAGGACAGAACAGAGATGGAACAAGAGCAGGTGAGACACACATGTTAGTCAAATGGTTGTTTACCAAAAGTATCACCGTATCATAGGTCCTCATGTATCTCGTACCTAGTGTTTCTTTTTAGGTTTGTTATTTTTCAAATTCTATATTTATTAAGTTATGCAGGCTTGTTTGCACAACAAGGCTAAATAATTATATAAACTTTTCTCAATCTAAATATTGTACTTTGGTAGAATTAAAAAAACAAGTGTAGTGCAGGTCTATGATTATTTTCAGTGCTACTATCATCTAGTTCTGATTCTGGTTCTGTCTTGGTTAAGTCCTCAGTAGTCCTGATTTTGAACTGTTGTAGTCCTGTTTTAATTCTGGATCAGTTCTGGGTCTGGTTGAATTGGGGTTTAGTCCTTGTGTCTTGATACAGCCCTGACCTTGTTCTGCCTTGCTGCTCAATTAAAAAACTAGTTTAAGGTGTCCTGCACATGTGATATATATTTTTTTCCTATATGAAGTCATTCTTTTTTGAACAAAACTCAAAACACAGCCTATTAATCTTAAAGTCATTTCTACCCCCCAAAAAGAAAAAAAAATCCCACATGCATACTACCCTTTAGGGCTAAGCCCTGGGTGTTTCAAATGTCTGGCTCCGCCTCTGATACGTACTGCGCTTCAACATAGTATTACCGTATTGTGTGTGTATAACCTCTTTTTAAGTTTTGTGGATATTATACATGGTTGTGCTGAGGATATGTCGGCCAATTTCCACTGGAAATGCCTTTTGGTTAAACTGTCAGCAAGGAATTTGCACTGTTACATTTTTATATAACTTTAATGCACATAAAAAACAGCTGCTTGTTTAAGTGAAACTACATTGATGGGGTTTTTTTGCACTAATAAAGTTGTGGAGTTGTAAAGTATTTTGTCTAGTGTCAATTATATCGTCAGTTATATCGTTATCGCAAATTTTCAAATGTATATCGTGATAAATATTTTTGGTCATATCGCCCTGCTCTACCGCATATGTTCTATATAATTCCAATTTATTTTCCTGCACCAACATAACAATACTCTTTTAAAAAAGAAGAAAAGTAATTAAATGCATTCAAAAATCAAAGATTTATTTCTGATATTTAAAATGCAATTTTCACTTTCACATTTTCAAATCCATTTCCTCACCGCATTTCTCTTTCCTGTTAGTTTGTGGATTAGATTATATGGATGGTGGATTATGTTAGTATAGCTTTGGATTAGCTCTTGGATTAGCTAACAGATTAAGTATGTCTTTTAGCATTTCCTTGATTCTTCTGGTCCTTGAAAAGGCAATGCAATTGCTGTGCAATATAAGGAGCTCTCTGATTTGTTAGAGACACATGCTAGCTGCTTGGATTTTTATACACCACTGTGCTGTAGCTTTGCACTCCTAAGAATTGGGTGTGCTTGTACAAGGGCATTTAGCCTCTGAATTTATACCCTGACTAGGGCTGCCACGATTAGTCAACTAGTCACGATTAGGTCAACTATCAAAATCGTCGTTTGAAGCTTTGTAAGATCCCAAAAGACGCAGGAATAAGTAGTAGGATTTAAGAGTGTAATAACGGACTGAAGCAGAAGATGGCAGCACTGCATGTGCAAGGATGCCAGCTGCTGTTAAACCCTGAAGAAGAAGAAGCAGGGTCTGGTATCGTAGCTGTGTCCAAATTCAGGAACCACATCCTGCTGTGCCCGCATTTTTAGGCCAATTACATTACAGCGACACGACGAAGCCTGTCCAAATTCGAAGACTCTGACAAATGTGGCTGACAAATGCGGCCTTCTTTTCCCCAGATTTGAAGGATGGGTTGCGTGTATACTTCGTGGCCCAACCTATCCCAGAATTCATAGCGCGGCCCAGCTCAGTTTCCAACAATGGTGGCAGGTAGTTAAGTGTGCCTATGCCAAAAGGCACACTTATTACTATTGCTCGGATTTATTATTCTTATTCTTATTATTAAGTGTGCCTATGCCAAAAGGCACACTTATTACTATTGCTCGGATTTATTATTCTTATTATTATTATTATTAAGTGTGCCTATGCCAAAAGGCACACTTATTACTATTGCTCGGATTTATTATTCTTATTATTATTATTATTATTATTATTATTTTCCTTTTTCAGCCTGAAATTTCCGCGCGTAACTCATCCCACAGTTTTGACACAAGCTTCATATATGTTATATCATTTTGTGCGGCTGGATCAGGAATGGTGTGCTATGACTTTTGGTGTTTATTACTTCTATAGTTTTTTAAATATGAATATTTTAATGCAAGTTTTTGCCCATTCAAATGAATGGGAACGAACGAAAGTGAAACTTTACTTACTTTGTGGTGTGTTTGCTCACTCACTTAATTTGTGGTGTGTTGGCTCACTCTAGTGGTATGTCCCCGTATTTGGATTACCATAATGACAACAATATGAACGGCGCGCACAGCGTCGGTGCTTTCAGGAACCATTGGAATTCTTAAGGTTGCACGAAGCATTGAATAGTTACGGTAACGGCAAGGGTGTATGCTTGGTGGAAAACTGCATATCCCACAATTCAAAGCACGCCTCTACCAGTCAAACAATGGCGGCTGCCACTTGGTTTAATATATTCCTCTTATTTGTGTTTCTAGGTCACAAAGTAAACTTTTAAGATATTTTCAGGTGAGAATGTAGGTGTGTAAACGTCAAATATCTGCTCGTTTTGTCAAAACATCCCATATTGGCAACAGATTTTTCACGATGTTGGCTAGCTAGCGCGGCTAGCTAGCCGGCTAGCGCAGCTTCACTCAAAAGCACCCAGGCTTGGCTTTCAGTGAGGCGTCTCTAACTCCTTTCATCCCCGATAGCTCCGCAAACAGTCTTTGTCTTAGCTGGACTTATTTTTCGTTTATATGGGCCGATGATGCTGGTCGATGAGGAAAAACTAACTGAGTTGTTTGGTGGTGGCTAACGCGGAGCTAGCTAGCCACCGGTATGTGTCTCTTTCCCCTCATATGTGGGGAAAGAAACATGTGAGGCGGCCGCCGATCGACCGGTTTTCAGGTGAGAATGTAGGTGTGTAAACGTCAAATATCTGCTCGTTTTGTCAAAACATCCCATATTAGCAACAGATTTCTCACGATGTTGCTGCTAGCCGGCTAGCTAGTTCGGCCGGCCGGCTAGCCGGCTAGCTAGCTCGGCTAGCTAGCGCCGCTTCGCTCAAAAGCACCCAGGCTTGGCTTTCAGTGAGGCGTCTCTAACTCCTTTCACCCCTGATCGCTCCGCAAACAGTTTTTGTCTTAGCTGGACTTATTTTTCGTTTATATGGGCCGATGATGCTGGTCGATGTGGAAAAAATAACTGAGTTGTTCATATACCGGTGGCTAGCTAGCTCCGCGTTAGCCACCGGTATATGTCTCTTCCCCTCGTATGCGGGGGAAAGAAACACCGATCGACCGGTGGTGGCTAACGCGGAGCTCAATCGTGGATAAGGGAAACCCAATGCAGGAGAAGCAGGCGGCTGGTGAACTGAATTTCAGGTAAGACGTTATTAACTGCACTCTATTTGGGTCAGATATAAACCGAGTTTAGGTGTAGTTTATTTTCGTTGTGCTGACAGTTACAATAACTGTACTGCGTGCTAGCTAGCACGACGGAGTTTCTATACAGCTGTGCGCGCTAAGTTACTGATGTTGAACTTTATGACAGCCTCCCCTATTTTCAGGCGAGAATGTAGGGGTGTAAACTTCAAATATCTGCTCGTTTTATCAAGAAGTCCCATATTTTATCAAGAAGTCCCATATCTCTCACGATGTTACTGCTAGCGCCGCATGGCAGCTAGCTGGCTAGGGCGGCTTGGCTGACACCTAGGCCGGGCTGACTGATACCCAGGCCGGCTCACGCTCTCGTTTCACCGCCACATGGCAGCTAGCCGGCTAGCTGGCTAGCGCGGCTTGGCTGCCACCCAGGTCGGGCTGGCTGACACCCAGGCTGGGCTGGCTGACACCCAGGCCCGCTCACGCTGTCGTGTCACCCCTAGTCTTTCGTGATGACTCTTGGTTGGCTGCTGGACTTATTTTTCATTTATATGGGCTGGTGATTCAGTATGAGTGTCCGGTGAACTGAATGTCAGGTAAGACGTTATGTATATGTAAGGTAGTGACTGGAATAAGTCACAAGGTGTCGCTGTTGAGCTGCATATATGTTGTAAATTTTAGCAATTTTGACCATTTGTCCTCTGCAGGACACCGTAGTTCAGATTTCTCGTTCGCGTGGGCGCCATCTTGGTTCAGTGTTTACTGTGATGTGCAAAGGTAAGCACTGTCAGTGGCGAACTGCATTGGTTTTGTTTAAAAATAAGTGTTCCACTGTGTAAAATAGCGGTTTGTCATTTAAGCCGAGCATATATTTTGTTTATTGAGAGGTTCATGTATTGTCTGATGAGAGTATGAGACAAAGATATACTTTTCTTTCTTACTCTCATATAAAATATTTAGCTTTTATTAAATAGTTATCTGAATCTTACAACCAAAGTTTGTATAATAATACACAAGATTGGCTGTAGACCATTGTTAATCATTCAGAACACTGTGTAACAATAACAAAAAACAAAAAGTGAATGAAAAGTGCATAAATATTTATTTTACGTGTTTGATGTGTGTGGCAGGGCGTGGTCTGCAGTGCCGCTGCAGGGGAGGTGGACCCACCTCAGCGGCATCTGCAATCACGCCTCTCAGGTGTAAAGTCTGTGCTCTCTCTGCTTTTTTTTTTTTTTTTTTTTTTTGTGTACGTGTCGGGCTATGAGATGAAAAGCTACAGCCGGCTGTGTGGGTACAGCAACTATGTGTGAAAAGTGGTCCATAACGTAATGCTTCAAAGTGTGTTCATGCAAACATTGTCGGGTCTGCTTATGAACCTCTGCGTACAGCGTCTACAAATCGGGGCTGTACGAAGTCACCTCATCTTTACACAAAACTGTAAGCTGTCATCTGTGAGGCGCGAGCGGTGTTTGGTTTTACCATAGTTCATGGTGGAGAATGGCTGCTCTGCTGAGTTTTGCTCTCTGTAGCCGTTTGAATGGCAAACTATACTGATTAGCGGCGGCATAGGCACACTTAAAATTTCTTCAGAAATTTTCGCTTTCTAGTTATTATTATTAAGTGTGCCTATGCCAAAAGGCACACTTATTACTATTGCTCGGATTTATTATTCTTATTATTATTATTATTATTATTATTTTCCTTTTTCAGCCTGAAATTTTCGCGCGTAACTCATCCCACAGTTTTGACACAAGCTTCATATATGTTATATCATTTTGTGCGGCTGGATCAGGAATGGTGTGCTATGACTTTTGGTGTTTATTACTTCTATAGTTTTTTAAATATGAATATTTTAATGCAAGTTTTTGCCCATTGGAATGAATGGGGAGGAAAATGAAACTTAAGGGAAACTTGATTTGTGGTGTGCTGGCTCACTCTAGTGGTATGTCGGGAGTATTTGGATTACCGTAATGACGACAATATCAACGGCGCGCACAGCGTCGGTGCTTTCAGGAACCATTGGAATTCTTAAGGTTGCGCGAAGCATTGAATAGTTACGGTAACGGCAAGGGTGTGTTGCTGCTAGCCGGCTAGCTAGCCGCCGGCTTGCTACCTAGCGCCGGCTAGCGACCCTTCGCTAAAAAAACCGTTTCAGTAAGCCGTCTCTCCTTCCACCCACGATCGCTCGCCGCCGATCGACCGGTGGTGGCTAACGATAACTCGTACTGCGTGCTAGCTAGCACGACGGAGTTTCTATACAGCTGTGCCCGTTGTTACTTGTAGTATCAGGTAAATATTAGACGGTAGGAACGTTTCTGCTGGCTTGTTGGTAGGAACGTTTCTGCTGGTTGTTGTTGTGGGGGGGATGAAAAATAATACAGGACACTCATTGGAGTAATGGCGCGTCTCGTGTGTCTGTCAGTTATGCCTCCAGTCAAATAACATCCATAACCTCAAATAACGGAACATGGTGTCAGAAGACAACTGGAAACGTTAGTTGGGCATAAGTGGAAAGTTTCGGTGTCGGTGCCAGGTTAAAGGTCGGCCAGAGAGGAGCTGCGCGAAAAGAGACGTCATGAGTCAGTTTCAAGTCACCCCGCAAGCGGACGAAAATCAAGTGAACGCCCTTATCTACACTATGGGCGAGCAGGCAGAGGAAATATTGGTATCCCTGCATCTGACTCCCGAAGAGGCGAGCGATTATGAGACCGTTAAAAGGAGATTGGATGCTCACTTCGTAGCCCGAAGAAACATCATATTTGAGCGAGCGAAGTTTAACCAGCGCCAACAAGAGACGGGTGAGTCAGTTGACAACTTCCATACTACACTCCATTGTCTGGCAGAACATTGTGGATACGGGACTTTGCATGATGAAATGGTGCGAGACAGATTTGTCGTGGGTCTGAAAGACAAACGATTGTCAGAACAGCTACAACGGTCAAGCGTCTACAAATCGGGGCTGTACGAAGTCACCTCATCTTTACACAAAACCGTAAGCTGTCATCTGTGAGGCGCGAGCGGTGTTTGGTTTTATCATAGTTCATGGTGGAGAATGGCTACTCTGCTGAGTTTTGCTCACTGTAGCTGTTTGAATGGCAAACTATACTGATTAGCGGCGGCATAGGCACACTTAAAATTTCTTCAGAAATTTTCGCTTTCTAGTTATTATTTTCCTTTTTCAGCCTGAAATTTCCGCGCGTAACTCATCCCACAGTTTTGACACAAGCTTCATATATGTTATATCATTTTGTGCGGCTGGATCAGGAATGGTGTGCTATGACTTTTGGTGTTTATTACTTCTATAGTTTTTTAAATATGAATATTTTAATGCAAGTTTTTTCCCATTGAAATGAATGGGACGGAAAGTGAAACTTAACTTGAAACGAAAGTGAAACTTAATTTGTGGAGTGTTGGCTCACTCACTTCATTTGTGGTGTTGGCTCACTCTAGTGGTATGCCAGCAGTAGTACGGCCTGTCTACCCTTATTTGGATTTTTTTTTTGGAGCCGTATGAATGGCAAACTACACTCATTGGCAGCGGCATAGGCACACTTAAAATTTCTTCAGAAATTTTCGCTTTCTAGTTCTTATTATTATTATTTTCCTTTTTCAGCCTGAAATTTCCGCGCGTAACTCATCCCACAGTTTTGACACAAGCTTCATATATGTTATACCATTTTGTGCGGCTGGATCAGGAATGGTGTGCTATGACTTTTGGTGTTTATTACTTCTATAGTTTTTTAAATATGAATATTTTAATGCAAGTTTTTTCCCATTGAAATGAATGGGACGGAAAGTGAAACTTAACTTGAAACGAAAGTGAAACTTAATTTGTGGAGTGTTGGCTCACTCACTTCATTTGTGGTGTTGGCTCACTCTAGTGGTATGCCAGCAGTAGTACGGCCTGTCTACCCTTATTTGGATTTTTTTTTTGGAGCCGTATGAATGGCAAACTACACTCATTGGCAGCGGCATAGGCACACTTAAAATTTCTTCAGAAATTTTCGCTTTCTAGTTAGTTTTAATATTACTCTTATTATTCTTTCTGGGTCACAAAATAAACATTTAACATATTTTCAGGCGAGAATGTAGCTGTGTAAACTTCAAATATCTGCTCAGTTTATCAGGACACCACATATTTTCAAAAGTGCGCCGACGTTTTCGGAGACGTCTGTTACCCACCAGCTCGATAGCTAGCCGGGGTTCAAGGCTCACTAGAGCCGCTGAGAACACCGGACTCCCGGCAAATCGTTTTCAAACCCACCGCCATCTTTCGCTACTCAGGTTAAACATGATATAGTCACTTAGATAACTTACAAATTTTATTGTTTGGCTTTTTTTTAGTATTTTATTTGTTCCTGAGTAAATCGGTTTGGCTGAGATTAAAGTTATAGTTTTTACACAGCTGAATAAACGTCAAGCAGACAGCTGATTATCAGAAGTGTGAGATGCTGGAGAATATACTCCGGTGTCCTGTTATATTTTAGATAGCAAGGAGCAGACGGCTGAGTTTATTAAACTTCACCAAAACAATCTGCAAACTTCATTAAAATTTAATAAACTAACTATCATCTTGTCTTTATTTTTAGTTAGCACATACCTTAAACACTTAAAGCTGTAAGCTAATGACTTCTACAATAGAAAATGGCCTTTTGCCATTACTTAGGCCACAAAATATTTTTTTCATTGTAAATAGCTGTCTTATTTACTTGGTGAGACTGTAGAACTTAAAGAAATAAACATGTTTTTTATTTTTAGTAATTGCTCATATTTACTGTTAAGATATACTGTTTTATCAAACGGTCTGAGCTTGTTATATATATAAAAAAAATTCACCATAATTTTCACAATAATTCTAACAATGTTTTGACATTTTGTTAAAATTAAAAGCACGGTATGTTTTGAGTAATTAACATACAGTTGTAAATTGTAAATTCAAATGAAAAAAGCAGGAAAGATTGTCATTCATACAGAATTATAATGTAAATTGTAGGTTGAGCCACCTATGTGCCATATTACTGTAAATTAATATATTTTCAACGTATTAGCAGTGTAAAAATAAAAGCAAATCACCATTTGTCAATATACAGAAATTTAATATAGATATTACAATCATTTACTCCTTTTGATTTGATGGTAATTTACCGTTGCCATTTTACAGTTATTTCGGGTAATTTTTACATACATTTCTTACAGTGAAGAGATCAATCTTGTCAACCACAAAACAGGTCAGTGCTAAAGTATACCCTGCTTAATCTTCTAGGTACATATAGTGACCATAACATGAGTAGGGATGGGTATCGTTTAGGTTTTATCCGATACCAGTACCTAACCGGTACTTTTGAAACGGTGCCGGTGCTTAAATGGTGCTCGAACCGGTGCTTAAAGAATGGAGAACACAAAATTGGTCCAAAAACCTGTCATGTTCAGCTGTTTTTTTGTAAAAAGATAACAATGTTAGCCTTTTCTGCAGCTATGGGGCATATATGGTATCATTCTTGGCTGGAAGCAGTGCTTAATCAATGGAAAAAACACAAACTTTGTCCAAAAACCTCTCATGTTTAGCTGTTTTCCACTTTTTCTTTGGTCATTTCAGCCTTTTTGGCCAGGGTGAAGGGAGCATCTGCCATCAAACAACAAGACAGCTGCATGTAACTACGACGGTGTTTACTAGTTCACCTTACATGCATTAATGTAATAACGTGGTTAGCCTACTCAACGTAAATTACACACGAACAACATTAAGCTACTCCCGCAGAGAAGAACGGCTGCTGCTGCCATCATCATCTGTCATCATTTCTGCTACACTGGCAGGGCTAGGGGCCAGGAGTCTCCTCTTCGGGTTTTTGGGGGATGTTGCTAACTCCGGGTCCGATAACAGGCAAACCACCCGCAGTAGATGTGCACGGTGTGAGGTCTCGCAGCAAGCTATCAAATACGCCGCATTTCTCGGCTTTTAACAAAATGCTATACGTCGCCAGGTGTTTCATCAGATTCGAGGTGTTACCTCCTTTGCACAGTATCACAGTATCACCTTAAAGCACTTGTTGCAGGCTGCTGAGTTTGCAACTTTTGCTGTGAAATACAGCCAGACTTTGACCGCTTCACCTTCGGCATTTTCAATCTGTAGCTCTGCTCTAAAAGAACGTACATACCTGGGCCCGCCTACTATCCTTGGAAAGGTAAAATGATTGGCTAGAATCCAAAGTGTATGACATCTCAGGAAAAAAAAAAAGCACTGAAATAAAGCACCGAAATAAAGCACCGAAATGTGCGCTGCTTTTCGGTCTGGTTACTACCGTTTATGTCAGAACCGGTGCCATAATGGCACCGGATACCGGTACCCATCCCTAAACATGAGGTGTAAGAATTTTAGGTCACATACACAGATAGACATGTTTTACATAGCTTAAACAACTTTGGGTCAAATTGACCACAGAGGAACACCGTATACAAAATCTGTAAAGCTCATTGAATCTTTTATTTATGCTTTAAATGTTTTACACTTCTGTAACAGTGTCTCTCAAGGAAGATTATGGCATTTATGGGAGTCAATCTTTTAACTACCTGCGACCAGAGGTAGTCAAATGTGTTGTAAAGATAATGAGTGAAATGTAGTTATTAATAAAATATATGTGATGAAAACCAAAGCTGAAACTGATCCTTTGTATGCTTTTTAGGTTCTGTGCCCGATACTGTGATGTATACCGTAAATGACGTGGAAAACACACACATTTACACACATTCACACTATCTCCTTCGAAATCTGAGCTTAGATTGTTAAATATAAACAATGAATGTATTCAAAGCAGAAATTGCACACCAACCATCAAAAGTTTGGTTAAATAACATGAGTACTGTAAAAAAAAATTCTTAACCCGAAAGCTGGGGATGGCTTTATCTTGACAAGGAGGCAAACCTCAGCGCTTGCTGCTGAGGTTTGCCATTTATGCTGCACCTTATTTCTGCACAATAAAGTGCTTTAAACTAAACCCTAAATTAAACCCATAGAGCATTTTTTAAAAGGGATTTTTGTTCAAAGGTGATTCCTAGCTTCCTAGACTGGAACGCTCTTCAGCGTGTGAATCAAACGGCACAATTCATCTGTGGAGTACCCTTCCCACCACTACGGGACATTTACAACACTTGGACCAGGAAATGGGCACACAACATCATTAAGGACCGAACCGACCCACAGCACACACTGATCACGCTCCTGCCATCTGGCAGATGCTACAGGAGAGTGAAAGTAAGGACAGCCAGACTTAAAAAAAGTTTCTAACCACAGGCCATCAGGCTACTGAATCACTGAAATATTGTCGAACTGTAATTATTAAAAATTATTAAATTATTAAATTTGCAATTTGTACATACTCTGTTTAAATTACCGCTGTGACAGTATTGCAACTACTTGCACTTTAAATTCTGACTACACCCACACATAAGATACATAAACTACAAGTGCTATAAATCACTTGTTTTACTGCATTTATTATTTTCAATGCTATTTTCTAGGCAAGGCAAGGCAAGGCAAGTTTATTTGTATAGCACAATTCAACAACAAGGTGATTCAAAGTGCTTTACAGAGACATTAGAAACAAAAACAAATAAAAAGCATGATTTAAAATTGATTAAAACAAGCAAACAAACAAACTAATTAACAAACTAACAAACAAACAAACAAAACAGTATATAAAATCAAAACAGATAAAATCAGAACAGTAGATAAAATCAGTAGTTAAATGTAAGTTTTGAAATTTAAGCTTAAAAGTGTGGATTTGGTGCTTTATTCAAATGCAGCTGAGAACAGGTGAGTCTTCAACCTGGATTTAAATAAACTGAGTGTTTCAGCTGATCTGAGGCTTTCTGGGAGTTTGTTCCAGATATAAGGAGCATAAAAGCTGAATGCAGCTGAATTCTATGCTTAGGATTAAGTTTACTCTTTATTTTAGTTAGTTGTTTCTTACTGCAAAGTAAGAATTTCATTGCTCTGTGTAACCACTTGTGTTTTGCAGGGTATATGACAATAAACTTATTGAAACTTGAATCTGTAAAACACAATGCAAAAATGGAAAAAAAACATTAAGTTATGTGAATAACCTGACTCTTCTTAAATATAATTCAATAAACAAGTAGAACTACAAATGTGAGCAAGTTACAGACTTTCTTTTCAATAAATGTACATGACTCTTTTGGAATGATTTGCATTGTGGGCTAAAGAAGGAAGCGAGTAGGAAGTAAACCAGAGGACACAGAGTCGAAAATCACTGAGACAATCTCTGCTGCATAAAGTTCAGGTAGCAGGTTTTCCTGTTTCGGAGTCCAATGCCAAAAAGCTGACTCAAAGTGCTGTTGAAGCCGTAACATCTTCTACAATGAAACAAATGTGGGCGCGTCCTCATCTCCCAGAGAAGTTGTTGTCAACAAACAAACCTACATGCACAAAGATCTACTGAAAATGTAAACATCAGCTAAAATATCTGCAGGGACTTAATAACCTAAATTTTTGATCTCTGTGAAAATAAAGACGTTTTTGTTTCGTGTTCATGAGTGAGGGGAGACGGGAGTGTGCTACTGACAGATGGATTTCTGCAGTGACCTACATACTGTACTAGTCTGTTTTGGTAAAGAGAGCTGAGTATGAAGGTGAAGCTGTCAGTTGGTTGATATACATCGATACCTTCACTTATGGTCATAAGCTCTTTGTAGTGACTTAAAAAATGCAATTGCTGATACAAAAAGTGGAAATTGGGAATGAATTTTCTCCAGAGAATGGCTGATATAGCGTAACGAGTCATCAAAGAGGTGGTTTGGGCATCTGACTAGGATGCCTCCTGGGCATGGTGTTCTGAATAGAGTGTGCCCTGAGGTAGACCCAGGACACACTGAATAGAGTACATCTCAGAGGAAAGCCTGGAAATGCCTCAGTTGTCCCCCAGGTGAGCTGGAAGAAGTGGCTAGGAAGAGGGAGGTCTGGACTTCCTCTCCTTAGGCTGTTGCCCCTGCAATCCAGCCCCAGATAAACAAAAGAATATGGATGGATTAAAACTTTCACTTATGCTAGTTCTAGAAATAATATTTAGGGCCCAAAAAAGTAACTGCAAATGCTCCACCAGTGAAACCAAGTTGAACTCTCACGAAGACTGATTGTTTGTATCTAGCTGGGCGAGTGCTACGGAGGTCTCAGAAGCAGCAGTTGGGATGGGTGATGAGCTCCCCATCATAGCATACAGGGTCTTTATATGCACAGAGCATTCTGAGAAAAGTAATAAACTGAATCAATTTTGGGTTTTTTTACATATATTTTATTAATAATAAAATTTTACTTTCTGTATCTTTATCACACACTTGACTAGGTACAGTACTTGGTTAAATGCTACTCATTGCAACATACCAGACATTTAATGCCAAGATTCAACCTGCAGTGTTAGAGAAGCTGGGATTAGCTTAACTTGGTCCTTGATAATCATCTATAACCAGTTGGGGATGAACATGAATGAATAATTACTAGTTA
The DNA here is from genome assembly GCF_900408965.1 of Simochromis diagramma. Taxonomy (NCBI): domain Eukaryota; kingdom Metazoa; phylum Chordata; class Actinopteri; order Cichliformes; family Cichlidae; genus Simochromis; species Simochromis diagramma. The sequence continues at coordinate 3,285,016 of NW_024387304.1, read as the reverse complement.
ATAAAATTACTCATTTTAATTTAATTAAAATTACATGTAATTACTAATTAATAAAAATCATTTAAAAGCTGTAGGTTGCAGCTATTGCTCTAACACTGTGTAAAACAAGGCTCAGTGCTGGCTCTTACAGTTTGAGCTGCTTTAAACTTTATTTACAAAGAGCACATTAGCATACAAAAAACAATAGCTAGCTAGTACTGCTGTGACCTAATACTTTCATAAGCGAAGATGATCTTCAAAGAGCGTGGCTACACGCAGTGATGCTAGTGTTAGCCATTGTGGTGGCAAACTTCTTTATTCTATGTATTGATCACTTTATCGATAGTAATATCACTTTGTCACTTAGTTATATGCAAATATGCATGTCACAAATGGACCTTATTGCACATACACACACAGTGGGGCACTGTAAGTTCATGGGAGATGTTAAACAGATAGACTCCTTGTCCATATCTCAGAGGAGAAGGAGGGACGATCTAGGATGTAAATTCTTAGGCAACAGCTAAGTGAAAAACAAATTTGTAACTTTCTCTCCCAGTGGAAGGTCCAAGAAGGTTTATTCTATTCCATTCTATTCTATTCTATTCTATTAGGCCAGTAATTGACTGTCAACTTTTCCAAGGTGTAGTCTGTCACCCTGTAAATGCTGGGATGGGCTCCAGGTCCTTGTGACCCTGAATTGGATGGATGGATTGATGGACTGATTGTGTTTTTGTACTGGCACTGTACTTTGTTAGTACTGAAATAAAGACTTACAGTACCTTGCCTAGCCAGTGTGAGAAGCCGTCTGCGCTCTCCTCGGCTGCAGTGTGTTGGGAAGCAGAAATCTTCAATACCTCGAACAACACTAACCTCACAGCGTACAGCGTATGATCTGTCCAAGTCATCACCACCCTACACACACACACACACACACACACACACACACACACACACACACACACACACACAATTTATTAGCCAGATCAATTGGGATGGGAATTGATAATAAAATCAATTAAAAAAAATCAGTCAATAAAATGAATGTTCCATATGAACATTACTTTAATTTTATTGATCATAAACTGCTCCAATATTTTCATCCTCCAACACGAACTGAAATCAGCTGATTGTAGGGCACACAGCCTTCAATTCATGCTGCGATTATTTTCAGGTTTATTATTCACAGTGTTTTGAGTAGCTACCTTCAAGTTGTCATAGTTCAAGTCACTCTCTGGTGTCTGGCTGGTGATCTTCTGTTCATGATATGCTTCAATAACTCGGTCAAAGAAATCACAGAACAGGATGTAGGACTCGGCATCGCCGGCAACACACCCGACAGCTACAGGACCTAAATAATCTCCTTCATTAAAAAAAGGAACAAAAGTGACAGAAGGACCAAGTGAATAATCTAAACATTTACCTAAAAATTTCTCCACAGATGCTTATGGAATTACCACTTTGGACTTCATTCGTTTAAGGTTTCTTTCAATAAATGTCCAGAGTAATTAGTAAAACAGTAAGTAAAGTAAAACAGATTAAAGTGTTTAAACTTAAAGTATGTAAACTTTATGCATCCATCAGAGCATGAATGTGTGTGAATATTAGATAGCACTTAAATAGGGTAAGCAAAAAGTGCTTGTGTGAATGGTGTGAATGAGGCAATTTGTGTAAAGCACTTTGAGGGCTCAGTTTGAGTAGAAAAGCACTGTATAAGAACCAGTCCATTTACCATCAAATAGAAGACTGAGAGTCCAAAGCTGAAAATGCTGTTTACAAACCCAGGATCATGACAGGTAGAGATACAGCATTGCAACTGTTTGCAGGATCTTATCTCAGTATCTCTTTGCATTGAAATTGCCTCCAATGTGGCACTCCTTTTTTTTCCCAGTGCAGGGTGGCTGTAGCTCAGGTGGTAGAGCAGGTCACCTACTAATCGGAAGGTTGGTAGTTTGGTCCTAGTCTCCTCCAGTCTTGGATTTTCGCATGCCAAATATCCTTGGGCAAGATACTAACCCCAGGTTGCTCTGCGATGCATCCATAGGTTAATGAATGTTATCACTAACAACTTAGGAAAGTGCTTGTGTGATTGGGTGAATGAACAAGTTGTGTAAAGCGCTTTGAGTGCTCAGAGAGCAGAAAAGTGCTATATAAGAACCAGAAACATCACACTTTTACTCAGTTGGAGCAGCAGTTAATAGTAATAATGTTGTGCTTCTTCTCACACTTTGATCCATGATCCAGTTGCTGTAGGCAAAAATCTGGACTTGTTGCTGAATGTAACATTCCTCCACATGTTCAGATTCCACTGAACATGTTATAGAGACCAGTGCAAACAGGCCTGACTGTGAAGGGCAGTCATTACAGGCCTCCTGGCAGCCCAGGAGACTGAAGACTGGTGGTGTGCACTTTGCTCTGAATTGCCTGGGTAATGCAAACATTCATTTCTGGATTGCAAATTTGTAAAAGATTGCCTAAGTGCTGACAGGGTGAGGAAATGATCTTCTTGTGGTGATGTCTTCTTTGTGGCCTATCTCACATTCCATATTATATGGGACTTAGATGCCACTCTGAATATGATACTAGGACTCATCCAAATGATACTGCACCTTTGTTTTATCGAACACCAGATTAAAGTTGTCCTGTGGCATGGGCCCTGTCCAGATCAGTCAAACGTGGCATGCTTGGAGCAGACATCAACTAACTGCTATAGCAGGTACTGCTTAATCCTAATTGTCAGCACCTGGGGTACCAGAAGCTCAAAACAGATTTAATAGAATAATTATTTTATACGTTTTTATAATAATTGTATAAATTTAAAACAATTCATTTATTGAAATAAACTTTGCAAGTTTGGCATTGGCAGAGAAGTTTTGGCAAGTTTTCCATGAGGACAACCCACTCAACTCTACTCTCAACCCACAAATGCACATATTCCTTACAAATATGGCATCATTTAAGGGGAAATAAGCTTTCCAGTAATAAAAGATTTATTTCCAGAAACCATAATTAGAACAAAGAAATAACTGACCAAACAAATTTCCTTAGTTTTTGTGCTAACTTTATATTATATTATATGTTAGACCAACGATGAAACAACGATAATTATGATTTTTTTTTCATGCATATCTCAAATTCTTTTATATATGTAAATACTATCAAATTAGTTACCAATTGTTCACTAATTTTCATGTTGCTGTAATTCTGTGTTTTGGCCTCTCTGTAAAGATTTGCAGACTCAGATCATATGTTTGTGGTATGGACCCAAAAGCGGACACTCAGATACAAAACTGAAATTTAACAAAAAGCGAGCCGTTTCTTGTGCACGGAAATACAAAAACAAAAGGCTAGAGGAGACTAAGACATACTAACTAAACTCGGCAAAACTAGACACTAAGAACTATGACTTGCTTGAAGCAAGAAAAATAAGAAACATGAAAAACCTGAAACCTGGAACATGGGACATGGAGGGAAGACAATGGGAGACAAGGACAAAACAAAAAGACATGACTAAGACACAAAGAGAGAGAGTGAGACACACAGGGAGAATAAACAGAGACAAGAGTGAGGAGCCAGATAAACACAAAAGACACGACAGACACACAGGAGACACAGGGGATGAGACAAAGACTCAAAAGGAACCTGACCAACAAGAAACCATGAACCATTCAAGCAAATAAACTCAAACACATAAAAAGAACCAAATGCAACAGTAAACTGTATAAAACTTGAACTTAAATCAACATTATAATGCAAAGAAAAATCTCACACATACAAAATAACTAAAAAAAACAAACAAACAAAAAAAAATACATCACCTGGTTCCTCCAGGCCGGGACGAATGACGTCATCAAAGATTACTCCACTCTGGGTGCAGCGGTTAAACTGTCGGCGGTACAGATCCAGTGTGAGGATTCGACCCATCCAGGTAAAGTTCCTGCACAAGTCAGGAAACTCCTCCTGAGGGAAACCTCTCTTCAGGTGAAATCGGGCCATGGGGTCAGGGGGAATTAAATTCTTAAGAGAAAGGACAAACACAGAAGAGAGAGTAAAGTGACCAACTATTATATTAATAACCCAGAGGTCACTGCTGTTCACAGAACAATACATCACATTTTACATCCAGGTCTCCTAATATATGAATTAAAAAATGAGATGTTTATTAACTCTTATAACAAAATCCACAAACATTTTCTGGCTACATCATTTTGTATATGCTGTATTTTTATAATATATTTATTGTATATTTTTTGTATTACATTTGATACATTGGGCGTTTTTGGCAACTTTTTGTTAACAATGTCAATTTTAGAAAAAAAAAAGAATTTTACCCATAACATTTTGAAATTATGGCATGTATTGATCATGTCGATGAGATAGAGGTCTCAGAAACTCATGTATCAAATATGTGTTTAAGTGCATTATAGGGTTGACAGAATAACACAGCCACAATGCTGAATGACAAATGTAATGTTGTCATCTTTCTGTTACTTTTTTTTTAATGAAAATTTTCATCCTTTTTTCTTTAGCTACCAAAAGTTATGAAAAAATAAACAAATAAACCTTTTGCTATGATCTTACACTGCATTCATGTTATGAGAGTAGATTTTGACAGCATTTAAAATCAGTCAGGAAAACTGCTAAGAACTGTCCCACTTTGTAAAAACAGTGAGGCTGCTGAGTGTCTGTTGTTAGTTCACGTCTGCAAAATGATCAGTGATCAAGAATATCTAATCCATAATTACCTTCTGATATACTCTGTTGCTATGTTTGACTTCAGCTGTGTATGACACAATTTCTTTTTATTGAATTACACTGTATCACACTGCTTATTCTTATTCTTACATTGCTATAATTACCTCTAAAATTGGCCGGTATTTCACCTCCTTAGGAAATGTAACTGGAGCTGAGCAGAAGTCAAAAAGGTAAGAGATCAAAATTTTAATCAAACAGATTAACAGTACTGAAGACAGAAACACAGTCAGTCTTAAAAATCTTCATATAAGTATGAAAATATTGGTCCAGAGACAAGATCAGAAAGGACTTCAGTTAACCAATAATCTAGTGGTGAAAACTTGATGATTTTCTACTTAAAATGCTAGCGTTCTTTACTACTAAATCAATGCACTCTACATACTGATTAATGTTTGTATCAGGCTTGTAACTATACTTGATAGTAAACATATTAGCTTTTGATGTTATTCTGACTTTAACCTGTTAATACCACTGGTTACATTATCAGTTAGATCATCTTCTCAGTTTAAGTAACATAAAAGATGTTAGTCATGCAGTGTATGGCAAAAATCTTTATTACAGTGAATGGGAAAAAAAGAACCATGCAGTGAAAATGATGGGACACTCACGTTTGACCCTCCACATATTGTCGTCTTGATGGAAAAACAGATGGCTGTCTGTACAACACCAACAAAATATCTAAGAATAGTTGTGTTTGTGGTGAGCATCTCATCCTGCAGCCTGCAGGAGTCCAGTTACAGTCCGCACAATGTCACCCTTTTTATAACCACACACAACACACCACTGCTGCTATGTTTGAGCTGCTCTGAATGTGTGTTTGGGAGGTCATGCTCTAATCCCTCAGTTCAGAATGTATGACGTCATGGTTTTTTTTTGTTTTTTTAACTTCTATTCTATTCTTACAGTGCATATGGCTTTGAACAGTCTTGTTCATATGGCTTGATTCTTTTTTTTTTTTTAAATTTACTTAAAAAAATGTGCTCAATAGCAGCTTTCTGTGAAATCAAGTCTTGACAGTGATGATCTAGTGGTGCTATGTAATGTCTTTTCTGAAATTAAAAACACAGTTTCCTAACTAGTTAAAGTGCATCAGATTTAAATCTTTCTCTCCCCTGTCTTACCTGCAACACATTTCACGACCCTGGTGGGACTTCACTTCCGCCTGATAAAAATTAACATTGAACACCAGGTGTCAAACACTAGGTGTACCAATATAGAGGGTAGGTAAAGTCACAGAGGGAGAAAGACACTAGTAGCCTGACAGTTTTATTTTGCAAAGGTTAAATTAAAGTAAAGGATGTGTAATACATAGTTCTTCAACTCCACCACTTACAGTACATACACAAAGTATTCACTTGTTCCACATTTTGCAATATTAAAACCGTAATCCATCTGGATTGCAAACATTTTTGACCTCAAAATTCTACACACTGCTCCTACGAACAACAAAATTAAAAAAAGGTTTGCAGGAAGTTCTCATGAAAAAACAAAAATGTGACATGAATGAAGGACCAGAAAAGTCAAATGTATAAAAATAAAGGATTTTGTATTTTAATAACGAATTAAGTAATAAAATATGAGTTAGTAAAGTATTTTACTCATTTCAGAATCAGTATCAGAATACTTTATTAATCCTTAAGTAAATTATGTGGGCTACAGTTGCTTCAAGACAGTAACAGTAACAGACCAAACTATTTAAATAATACAATATGTTACCGAGTTTACAGATTTAAGAAATAGTGCTAATATATACAAATCACTCAATTATACATATCAAGAATATTACAGAGGTAAGAATATTACAGGGGTGGAATATATATGATTGGCATTACACTCTAACCTGTGAACTTTGTCAATTGCTATTTTACTGTAGAGTGTGTGCAAAAAGGGTGTAACTATTGCAGTGCTTAGAGTGTGTTAGATGGAGGAGTTGTACAGGGAGATGGCCACAGGCAGGAATGATTTCCTGTGTCGTTCAGTAAATCATTCCTGCGCGTGGCCATCTCCTTGTACAACTCCTCCATCTAATACAATTTATTTTCTCACTTTTTAAAATAATTTAATTAGGATTAATCATTATTCCACTACTACTACTACTACTACTGCATCAGAGATGCATCAACTTGGAGTTAATATCTTGACCCAGGATATTTGATACTTTTAAATCCTAAAGGGATTCAGCTAGGCTGAGTCTTGCAGCCATGTCTTCTTAAATTGGCCATATGATCTGGACACACCTATGTGTCTACCGACACTGGAAGGTTAACTGACAAAGGCATGACACAAAGTAATGCAGTCGGTTAGTCAGTGGCTCATTAGGTTAGTTTCTGCAACTTCACCTACATAATTTCCATAGGGAATAATAAAGTATTCTGATTCTGATTATGAAAAACAATTAACAAAAAAGCTAACTACTTTCTACATGGGGTAAGTAAATAAGGTAATGCAATGTGATATAATTAGAAAGTAACAAATAATGTGGATGGCACTGAAACTGGACTGGTAATCTGGAATGTTGGGCACTTGGTGCCCGACACTGTCTTGGCCAATTAAAGGGGGTAAAAAGGCAATACACAATGCCTGAGCTCTTCCTCATCACGGGGGTCTTGAACAACACTGGCCTGATAATGGGATTGTTTTTCAGTGCTGTCATATAGCGATAATCACTTTCTCTTGCTGAAAACACGTTCTTGTTTTTTGCTAACAACTGACTTTTTTGGTAATGGAGGTCCTGTGCGTTTGCTTGAACAGGAACTGTTTAGTCTCACCCCATTTCAACATTTTCTATGGTTTCTTCGAGGCTGAAGAAGTCCCTTGGATGAGTGACGAAACGTTTCTCCCACTGAAAACGCTACGTCCAGATGAACAGAATCAACCTTTTGAGATTTACTTACAGTGGCTTGCAAAAGTATTCGGCCCCCTTGAACTTTTCCACATTTTGTCACATTACAGCCACAAACATGAATCAATTTTATCGGAATTCCACGTGAAAGACCAACACAAAGTGGTGCACACGTGAGAAGTGGAATGAAAATCATACATGATTCCAAACATTTTTTACAAATAAATAACTGAAAAGTGGGGTGTGCGTAATTATTCAGCCCCCTGAGTTGATACTTTGTAGAACCACCTTTTGCTGCAATTACAGCTGCCAGTCTTTTAGGGTTTGTCTCTACCAGCTTTGCACATCTAGAGACTGAGATCTTTGCCCATTCTTCTTTGAAAAACAGCTCCAGCTCAGTCAGATTAGATGGACGGTGTTTGTGAACAGCAGTTTTCAGATCTTGCCACAGATTCTCGATTGGATTTAGATCTGGACTTTGACTGGGCCGTTCTAACACATGGATATGTTTTGTTTTAAACCTTTCCATTGTTGCCCTGGCTTTATGTTCAGGGTCGTTGTCCTGCTGGAAGGTGAACCTCCGCCCCAGTCTCAAGTCTTTTGCAGACTCCAAGAGGTTTTCTTCCAAGATTGCCCTGTATTTGGCTCCATGCATCTTCCCATCAACTCTGACCAGCTTCCCTGTCCCTGCTGAAGAGAAGCACCCCCAGAGCATGATGCTGCCACCACCATATCTGACAGTGGGGATGGTGTGTTCAGAGTGATGTGCAGTGTTAGTTTTCCGCCACACATAGTGTTTTGCATTTTGGCCAAAAAGTTCCATGTTGGTCTCATCTGACCAGAGCAGCTTCTTCCACATGTTTGCTGTGTCCCCCACATGGCTTGTGGCAAACTGCAAACGGGACTTCTTATGGTTTTCTGTTAACAATGGCTTTCTTCTTGCCACTCTTCCATAAAGGCCAACTTTGAGCAGTGCACGACTAATAGTTGTCCTATAGACAGATTCCCCCACCTGAGCTGTAGATCTCTGCAGCTCGTCCAGAGTCACCATGGGCCTCTTGGCTGCATTTCTGATCAGCCCTCTCCTTGTTCGGCCTGTGAGTTTAGGTGGACGGCCTTGTCTTGGTAGGTTTACAGTTGTGCCATACTCCTTCCATTTCTGAATGATGGCTTGAACAGTGCTTGGGAAATCTTTTTGTAGCCAAAGCCTGCTTTAAATTTCTCAATAACTTTATCCCTGACCTGTCTGGTGTGTTCTTTGGACTTCATGGTGTTGTTGCTCCCAATATTCTCTTAAACAACCTCTGAGGCCGTCACAGAGCAGCTGTACTTGTACTGACATTAGATTACACACAGGTGCACTCTATTTAGTCATTGGCACTCATCAGGCAATGTCTATGGGCAACTGTCTGCACTCAGAACAAAGGGGGCTGAATAATTACGCACACCCCACTTTGCAGTTATTTATTTGTAAAAAATGTTTGGAATCATGTGATTTGCGTTCCACTTCTCACGTGTGCACCACTTTGTGTTGGTCTTTCACGTGGAATTCCAATAAAATTGATTCATGTTTGTGGCTGTAATGTGACAAAATGTGGAAAAGTTTAAGGGGCCGAATACTTTTGCAAGCCATTGTACCTGGATTATTGCATTAAGATTGTCCATTTCTTAATTTAGTCTAAAGTTGAGGTCTCCCTCAAGAACAAGAGAGCAACCTAGATATTCAGAGTCTACAGTAAAAAAAAAGCGTGGAAGACCAAGATATCGTCAACATTTGGGCCCTATACACTTACAATACATATCTTTGTATAGATAATTCCATGATTAGAAATTTTCTCTCTGGATCTATAACCCTGTTGAGTACTGTGAAATTAACACTTTTATGTATTAAAATTACTATTCCCCTAAAGATATAGCAGGCTGAGAACACATTAGGAAACACAAGTGTTTTAAATTCATCTGTAGCTGTGACAGGTCTGTCTGTAGTTTTTTTTGTTTTGTTTGTTTTTTAAAATATATTTAACCTCTTATCCTTAACCTCTGGCTCCAACAGATTCCATGTGACAAACCTTAGTGTGCCCATAGCTAATGTGTAGCTAATATTGCTCACTGTGTGTGATGCTTAAATGAATGAGAATAAAAGACATACATCACTCAGGAAAAAAAAAGTGTAGCGAGAGGTTCCACAAGGGTGCAATATGTAAATGAGAGTGGTTCTTGTTGTTGCCTGATTATGTGTGTCCATAGTAACTTATATGAGCAAGTATGTGTGCGCTTTCTGCTGTTATTATGCCCACTACGCTAGATACATGCACTTCTCAATCAGAGTTTAGATACTGCTGATTGGCAGTCTCAAATTCCTGGATATCTTTTTATATCCTTTTCCTGTTTTGTAAAGTTCATCTATCTTCTCCTGGAGATCCTTTAATAATTCTTTTGCTTTCACCATGCCCCCAAGCCCAGAAACTCACTAACGTTTTATAGACATACACTTATTACAAGCAAACAGATCACAGGGGAGGATAGCTACCTTTAGTAGTCATTTAAACCTGTGTGTGTCAACTTGTGTGTGTCAACTTGTGTGCTTTTGATTGTTTTCTGTTGTCATTATGATTTATGTTTTTCATATTGTTAAACATCCTGCAAAACAACCTGACAAAACAAACAACCTGATTTAATTTCTCTAAATCTGAAAGTGGCTATGCAGCGACATTCCCCATCCAAAAATACCATTGTGTGAAAAAATGTTTGCCACCTTTCTGTTTTTCTGTATGTTTGTCACACTTAAATGTTTCTGATAATTATAAAAATGTAAATATTACACAAAGATAACGCAAGTAAACACAAAATGCTGTTTCTAAATGAAGGTATTTATTATTAAGGGGAAAGAAATCCAAAATTATATGGCCCTGTGTGAAAAAGTGATTGTCCCTAAATCTAATAACTTTTTGGACCACCCTTAGCAGCAACAGCTGCAATCATGTGCAATAACTGGCACTGGGTCTTTTACAGCTGTGGAGAAATTTTGGTACATCTTTGTAGATTTGTTGTAATTCAACCACCTTGGAGGGTTTTTGAACATGAACTGCTGAGAAGCTGTGGCCATGCCACAGCATCTTGTCCTGATGCAGAAAGTGAGCTTCAGCTTAAGATCACGAATAGATGGCTGGAAAATCTCCTTCAGGATGTTTTGGTAGACAGCAGAATCCAGGCTTGAATTTACCAGAGGAAGTCTTCCAGGTCATGAGGCATTAGAACAGCTCCAGACCATCACACGTTGTCGATGTGCTCTTGGAGTAAAATTGGTATTTTGAGGTTTTGTTCCCTGCACCTTCAGGTCGGGATATGGGGCTTGACTGTCCTCTGCACTTATGTGCCGAATGGCGGTTCAGAGTACCCAGCCTTCTTGGAGTCCCTGGGCAGGGTGCTTGAGGATGCTCCACCTGGGGCCTCTGTTGTCCTACTGGGAGACTTCAACAACAGTGAGGAGTGACTGGGAGGAATGGCCTCACAGATCTGAACCTGAGTGGTGTTTTGTTGTTGGACTTCTGTGCAACCACAATTTGTCCAAAAAGCTGTCAGAGCAAATACAGGAATATCAGAATTGGAGGAAGAGACCTAATTTATTTATTTGCAGATGATATAATATTCTTATGACTAATTTGAAAGATAGCATCCCTAATCTCTAAATCAAAATTAATGTTTCTTAATGAGGAAGAAAGAAGAAGGCCTGTTGTGGCCAACCTGTTTAAAACAACTATGGTAGGCTTTAAATACTTCAGGCATCAGGATCACCCCAAACCTCAAGGACATAACCTCAATTAATTATGACCCCCTTGTAGAAGAAGTCACAGAAACGCTAAACTGATGGTTAAATCTAACCAAAATGTTTATATTATTTCCAAACACTTCCAAATCATTTTCTGACAGTTTAAACAAACTATTTAACCAATTTATTTGGAGTAATAGGAAGGCAAGGCTCCACCTAAAGCTACTTTACCTGCCCTATGAAAGAAGTCTCCAAGTCCCCCGCCTCAGACAGTATTATACGGCTGCCAAACTAACATCAGCCACCCATTATTTTTGCCCAACAACATCCTGGGTCAACATTGAGCAAGAATTTGTTCTAGATCTTCCCTTAAACACTTTTCTATATTCTTCAGACACCGAGATATTAAAAAAGAATACAACAAACCCATCCATCCATCCATCCATCCATCCATCCATTCGCTTCCGCTTATCCTTTTTCAGGGTCGCGGGGGGCGCTGGAGCCTATCCCAGCTGTCATAGGGCGAGAGGCGGGGTACAACAAACCCATTTTTGAAAAACACAATTATAATTTGGCATGCAACACATAAAAATTTCGGCAATCCTCCAACGCTTTCGCAATTCACTCCTATTTGGGGCAATGAAAAGTTTAATCCTGGTAAAAATGATGGAGGATTTAAAATGTGGAAAATTGAAGGGATTCAAAAAGTTAAAGATCTATATGCAGACAGCATGTTGCTCACTTTTGGTCAGGTCAAAAAATATTTAATACCCCCAAAGCACTTCCTTAAATACTTACACACATAGCAGACAGGTCTGGCTCAGATCTGGTATCAAGCCGGCACTGCAGGCTGACTTCCGGCATGATAAGATGTATGTCATCCAGATATGGGCCAGGCCTGTCTATGTAATGACATGCCATATCTGGCTTGATTGTGGTTTGGTTTATGTGGCCCAGGCCCATAGAAAACAGGTGTGGCCCGGATTCGACATCAAGCTGGCACTTCTGACTGACTGGTGTCACGGCAGGGTGTATGTCAACCAGATGTGAGGAAGTACTCAGTTTAGAGAAAGTGTGTGATTGGGTGAATGTGGCATGTTGTATAGAGCACTTTGAGTAATCTGGGAGACTCGAAAAGCACTATATAACAATCAGTCCATTTACTGTGCGAACAGAGTTTTGTCATGTTACTTTTGCACTATTATGTTCCGACACATGTTGTTATTACATGGCTTGATTGAGGTACACATTAGGCTGACATCTGGGACCAGAGCTGAAACGGTTCTGGGCCAGCACAGGGCCAGCAGTGTGTCTACAACTGGCGTTGTGCTGGCCCATGTGTGGGCCACATCTGGCAAACCTGATTTGGGCCACCAAAGGGCCGTCATGTGGGCCCTGTGTAAGCAGATTGTGTGGGTCAGATCCGGGCCATACCAACTTTGCTATGTGGGTACAATTGAAAAATTATATGTCATCAAAAATGCAACAGATTCCTGACCTTCCACCATTACAAAAAATACAGGAGGTATGCATTGAGAATACAAAAGGGAAGGCTTTCTTTCTATGTATTATAACTTATTGATGCTTTCCTCAGCCAAAGACTCAGCCATGTTAGATGCATGGAGAAGGGATAATCCAAGAGGACATAGATGAAAATGATTGGAACCAGTCTTGCTTAAAAGCACAAAAACAAACAATAAACATGCGCTTTACACTTCTCCGATATAAATGGGTCATGAGAACCTATAAAACACCCATCAAGCTCCATCATATGTCCAATCACATTTCAGACATCTCTACTAAATGTTAAGTTGAAAAGGGAACTCTTCTCCATGTGAATGTCCTACAATCCAGGAATTTTGGAAAGATGCAATCAAATGTCTGTCTGAAATGTTTAAGGTAAAAATCCCTTTAAAAGGTAAACTCTGTGTACTTGGAATATCCAAGGGAATTTAAACAACTGGCAAAACAGACTAAATTACTGGACTATGGACTACTTAAAGCCAGAAGAGCCATTGCACTATGTTGGAGGAGTATGGATGCTCCCTCCATGGGACTCTGGAAGAAGGAAATTGCAGACTCTCTAGGCCTGGAAAGGCTAACATATATTGCCAAGGGCAAACAATTGGACTTTATGAATATGTGGAAGCCATACAAGGATATGATAGGGAGTGGAGGTGGAGGCTGTTCATGAGAAAGAAGGAAAAGAAGAAGGGTTTGAAGTGTGGATGGGTGTGTGAATGTGAGGATGTTCAAATATTTGTTTGTATTGTATAAAAGAAAATTTCAATAAAAATATATGACAAAAAATATAATTTCTTAGAACTTGCATAAATTGAAAATTATCAACATGTTACATTTTAAGTAATAGAGTGAATTGAGATTAATTCATTAAAATTGGGAATTGTTCATCCAGGAAATATTTGCAGTGCTATGCCTGTTTCCTTTGGCAGCCTCAAGGCTTTTTGAATGATGATGCTGTAAAGCTTGGGACACCTACAGTGGTGTGAAGTCCTGTGAACAGTCCCTGCAGACTGTTCACAAAGCTGAGGGATCTGGGACTTAACAGCCGTCTGTGTGAGTGGGTGTTGGACTTCCTCACTGGCAGAACTCAGGTGGTGAGGGTGGGCAGGTGCTTCTCCAACAGCATCACCATCAACACAGGAGCACCTCAGGGATGTGTCCTCTCGCCACTGCTCTACTCCCTCTACACTTCGGACTGTGTGGCCACCCATGGCTCCAACACCATTGTGAAGTTTGCTGACGACACAGTGGTGTTGGGTGCCATCTCCAACAACGATGAGGCGGCCTACATGGATGAAGTGAAGAATCTGGCATCGTGGTGCCAGGACAACCACCTCCAGCTGAACGTCAGCAAGACCAAGGAGCTGGTGGTGGACTTCAGAAGGAGTCAGCACAGAGACTACAAGCCCATTATCATCAATGGAGCTCCAGTGGAGAGGGTGCAGTCCTTCAAGTATCTTGGTGTCCACATCTCCTCAGACCTGACATGGGCTGCCCACATTCAGGTCCAGACCAAAAAGGCTAGGCAGCGCCTGTATCACCTACGACAACTGAGGAAGTTCAGAGTCTCTCCAAAGATCCTCAGGATTTTCTATACAGGCGCTGTGGAGAGCATCCTCACACAGAACATGACATCGTGGTTTGGGAACAGCTGTGTGAAGGACCAAAAAGCTCTCCAGAGAGTGATCCGTACAGCAGAACGCTGCTGCAGGATTGCTCTCCCCCCGCTTCAGGACACCTACACCAGGAGATGCCGGACTAGAGCAGCGCAGATACTGAAGGACCCGTCCCATCCTGGCAACAAACTGTTCCAACTTCTGCAATCTGGTAGAAGGTTCCGCATCATCCGGGCAAGGACAGAGAGACTCAAGAGGAGCTTCTATCCCCAAGCCATCCGTGCCCTAAACACACACACCCGCCCGCTCACATCATCTCACATCATCTATAATTGACTGAGACAGGACTCTCTTCCAGACACTAAACCAAGGAACAATGTACATTTCAATTCCTTTAATTTTAAATATGTTTATATTGTCTATCCTGTAAAATAGTCAGATGTCTATTCTTATTAATGTACAGAATTCACCTGCTTGCTGCTACTACTACTGCACATTCACACAGTGTATATACTATATGTCTGTATATATATATATAATGTTCTTCCTCTACCCCCCCCCCCCAATTTTTGCACATGTCGAGGAGCGTGTCAGGCTACATTTCACTGTGTGTTATACTTGTATAACTATGCATGTGACAAATAAAGAACCTTGAACCTTGAAAGAGTGTTCCCCCTTCCTGATTTCCTAGTGTTTTGTCACACCTAAATGTTTCAGATCATCAAAAAAATGTAAATAAAAAAAAAGTAAATACAAAATGCAGTTTTTAAATGAGCATTTCACTGATTAAGGGAGAAAAGTCTTCCAAACCTACCAGGTCGTGTGTAAAAAAGTAATCGTCCCTCTTTTTAAACCATTAATGGTGATTAACCACTTTTAGAAAGCTGAGTTCAGTTTCACTAAACAAACTCGGGCCTGATTACTGGCAGACCTGTTGAATCAAGAAATAATTTAAATAGAACCTGTCTGACAAAGTAAAGCAGGCGAAAAGATCTAAAAAAGCACAACATCATGCCATCTAAAGCAGTGGTGGCCAACTCCAGGCCTCAAGAGTAGGGATGGGTACCGGACACCGGTTCTGACATAAACGGTAGTAACCAGACCGAAAAGCAGCGCACATTTCGGTGCTTTATTTCGGTGCTTTTTTTCCCTGAGATGTCATACACTTTGGATTCTAGCCAATCATTTTATCTTTCCAAGGATAGTAAGCGGGCCCAGGTACGTACATTCTTTTAGAGCAGAGCTACAGATTAAAAATGCCCAAGGTGAAGCGGTCAAAGTCTGGCTGTACTTCACAGCAAAAGTTGCAAACTCAGCAGCCTGCAACAAGTGCTTTAAGGTGATACTGTGCAAAGGAGGTAACACCTCGAATCTGATGAAACACCTGGCGACGTATAGCATTTTGTTAAAAGCCGAGAAATGCGCCGTATTTGATAGCTTGAGTGATGCCATAAATCCCCTATAGTTGCAGAAAAGGCTAACACTGTTATCTTTTTACAAAAAAACAGCTGAACATGAGAGGTTTTTGGACCAATTTTGTGTTCTCCATTCTTTAAGCACCGGTTCGAGCACCGGCACCGTTTCAAAAGTACCGGTTTGGTACTGGTATCGGATAAAACCTAAACGATACCCATCCCTACTGAAGAGCCTTGAGGTCCTGCAGGTTTTAGATTTGTCCTTGATCCATCACAGCTGATTTAAATGACTAAATTACCTCCTGATCATTCTGGCTTTACTACAGCACAAGACACTTTAACATCTTACCTACGCTATGTACACTAGCTGTAAATTTCAAGATTGTTCTATTTTATCTTAATTTATAAAAAGTATATAACTCACCCACTTGCACATAATGTCCTCTTTGTATATACTCATTCACTGTATATAAAGTTCTCTCTCTCTTTTTTGCATAGTCGAGGAGCGTATCAGGTCACATTTCACTGTGTTGTACTTGTATAACTATGCACGTGACAAATTGAATTGAATCTTGAATCTCAGTGCAGTGACTTCAGCAATGGAGGTCATGAACATGGTCCATTTGGACTCAGTGTTCCCGCCAGGTCTGTCCAGCATCCACCTGATCCAACTCACCACTGGGTGGTGATCAATTGATAGCTCAGCCCCTCTCTTTACCCGAATGTCCAGGTCTGGTGATATGATTACAAAAATCGATCATCGACCTCCAGCCTAGGGTGTCCTGGTGTCACGTGCACTTATGAACACCCTTATATTTGAACATTGTGTTCGTGCTCTATTGCTAACACAAACAGACAGAGGGCAGCCCTGCCTGGTTGACTGCTGTAAATTAAAGGGTTTTGACATGTTATTGTTAGTTAAAACTTGCACTGTCTGGCTTGTATACATGAACCAGATCCATTTGAGAAATGTTTCACCCAGTCCATATTTGGGGAGCACCTGTAAGAGATAGATCCATTCTATTCTATCAAAGGCTTTGCATGCATCTAGTGATAACAGTGGTGTGTCATTATTGTTTTTCTCATACAGTACATTGAGGACACGTCTTCTATTGTGATAGCCTTGTCTCGCTTTAACAAAACCTTGTTGATCGTCTATTATCAAATTAAGCACATATTTATCCAATCTCCTATAAAACGCTTTACACAAAATCTTTGTATCACAACCCATAAGACTGATTCCCCTATAAGAGGATGTTAACGGAATGTTAACGTTCAAAATGTTTTCTTTAGTTGTCCTCTTCATAAAATAGTATCAGATTGTGTACTTAAGATAGACAAAGTAAGGAAAAAGGAGATGCAGGTTTGCACATACATTCACATACTCACACACACCAGATACAGAACTTGTAAACAATCTCTGATTGAACATTTGCATTTACTTATCAGAAATGCCTCCTCCTTCCCTTGAGCAAAATATTTGGAGGGTGTTAATCCACATCACTGAGGAGTAACTAGTCAACGCAACCTCACTAAAGCCCCATAAATCAGAGAGTGTCTACTAATCATATAAAGGTACTAATTTGTTCCATAATAAAATAAAGTTTACCCTTGATAGTAAAAAATAATGACTTAATTAAGGCTCAGCTGTTAGTATAGATCCTAAAACAATTCAGATTAAACTTAGAACGAATATGCGCTTTAAAATGCCCAGTTATGTTGTATTAATTCAAACTCAAGATTTTATCCGTCTCTTGTCAATGACTCTGTTGCTAATCAGTTATGTAGGAGCAGGAGCTGTCTCATTAAATGTCTTAAAGGTTAACCTGTTGTTTAAGTAACTTGTCCTTTACGACTTACTGATCATGGGCATCTTCTCATGTGTCCTTTGGCAGATTCTTATAGAATTTTTCAGCTTCTTGAGGTGTTGAGAAAAGGTGGATCTTTCCATCGTACAGGATCCTGGGCCTATAGGGGTTGTGCTGGAATCCATGGAAGGCATTATTATCAATATGCAGCTTGACAACCTGGTAAAAATCCCCATAGGATCCTAACCATTTCCGCAGACAGATCCTATGCAAATGTGATCTTGTGTAATTTGTTGTTTTCTTGCTTCCCGATATACCAGTTCTTTCTCTTGGAATTTTAAGAAACCAATGAGCACCGCTCTGTTCTGTTTCCCGGGGGCTAGCGTGCGATGTATTCGTTCCAGTGTGAATGACTTGTCAGGCGCTAGCCCCAGCATTTAGGTAGCATGTTGTTAATTAAGTCGAAGAGTGGTTGTTTCCCCTCTGCTTCCTCTCTTATGCCAAAGATGCACAAGTTCTTTCATTTTACTCGGTTTTCTAAGTCATCTGTTTTGGCTTCAAGAAGTAGGATTCTTTTGATAGTTCAGTGATGTTTCTGTTTTTTTCAAGTGTGCTTTCTACCTCAACAATGCAAGCCTCAGCCTCCTCGATATGAACCGCCTGGTTCAATATGTCTCAGATTTGATTTGAACTCATCCAATACTTCATCTGTGTTGTGTGCTGGGTTTGGTGCAGTTGTCTTAGTGCCTGTCTTCTGTCTTCGGGAAAGATTTCACACTGTTTGACAGATGAAGCTTTAGACATTTCAATGCTGTATATTCCAAACCACACTAACAGCGTACAGTTTGTACGCTGTCTTAGTAGCAATCCCGCTTTGCTGCCATCTTAAGGCTGGGCCACATGACCCCATCCCTATGGTATATCTTTGTTAATATTGTCATTTAAGCTTATCATCAGATAATGAAGAAATTTTACAGCTGCTCAAAACCTGTCATATCCACCTTAGCCTTCACAAATAGCGTGTTGTCTTTAACGTACAGAGCATTTTGGGGAGTTTGCAGCATATTGTGGGAAATAAAGCAAGGAAATCCAACAGCAACATTGGTCTGGGATTCAGGAGTGGGTTGTTGGAAGCATTTGGTGGTAGGGTCAGGTCTGAAGCTGAGACTCCGATGGTTAGAGGCACCACTTTGGTCCAGAACAGAGAGAGACACAGTCTGTCTGAAAGGCCATGGCAGAAGAGTGTCAAAGTCTCCAGGCATGAGGACTACATAAAGTGACAGGTGAGTACCTCTTCCCTCCCCATCCCCATTCAGATAGGCTTTAATGGCCATCTTGTATCCACAGCGTCCAGTGTAGAATGGCATACTTGTCAGGCATGACAGCTGACCATTGGCCTCTGCCCCACTCCTCTTCCCAAAGTCTTCAATTTTCCAGATCAACTTCCCATCATAAGATGTCGCTTCAAGCTCCTGCAGGTGCTTTTTATTGAGATTAAGTTGAGCAGCATGAAGATGTAGGAGGCCTGAGTGACGCTTTAAGTTCTCCTCCAAGGTTCCTGGTTGAAGAACATAATAAGATCATTTAGCGAAATCCTGAAATATTCTTTACTGTCTAGACACGCCCAATCATTGTTGAATTATTTTACTGTTCATTTAGTTCAGAAAAACAGACTAATAACCACCAAGGCTGGATTAACCTTTTCCAGATTGTGATTATGAAGATAACTGTTGGTTGCAGCCTTAGGATCTTACCTCATTTCTTTTATGTGTTAATGACTTTATCCAGAAAGTTTATAGTAAATGAGCTCAGACTAAACTACATCCATAAAAGTCCATAAAGGGTCCTAATCTGGTGTTTTAAATTTCAAAATCAGAGGCACAGAATGTTGGAAGGAGGACAACTGATATTTTTCTTCATTTTATATTGCATCAATGCAGAAATTACTCATTGTTTCAATTTACGATTAAGAACGTTTTTCATGTTCTTGAAAACATGAAAGTAAAGAAAGTGGAGAACTGGAACCTTCTCTTAACCTTGTTGAGACAAGTGGTGGATGGTGAAAGATATTATTGGAGGATCGTACCAGACTACTTGACATTGTCTAGCTACAGTCTCTGTTGCTAAATGAAGACAGCATATTTCATATCTGACCAAGTAACAATTTATTAATACAGGGAAGACGCTGTTACATTTACTTAGGTAAAGAGGTCTGAGGTTCAGTTACCTAGATGCTCTCTAAGGGCCTCAACTTCAGACACTTCCTGCATCACAACATCCAGAGACTTCCTGAGCTGTGCAAGCTCCTCCAGATGAGGACGAAGCCCCCGAGACACCTGCTGGAGGTCCAGCTGGACAGAAGATAGGGTATCCTCTTGCCTTCTAAGAGTTCTCTGATTATACACAGACAGACATGGGTACAGTGGGGTAATTTGTGTGTTTATTTACATCAAATGTAAATAAAACATTCTCTAAATTTTATGGTAGTTAAAATTAAGAAAGACAGAATATAATCAACAAAAAAGAAAAAAAAATTCCAGAAAAAAACATTGTTATCTGGCATCATGGGTAGATAAAATTGGGTATTATCAGCATTGCAGTAAAAATGAATGTTATACCTTTTAATGATACTGCCAAAGGGAAGAATGCATAACGTAAACAGAATTGGTCCTAGCACAGAACCCTGTGAAACGTGTGAAGAGGTCTCTTCTTTTACATGAACAAATTGGAGTCTAGTACATAGATATGTTTTAAACCACTGTAGTGCAGTGCCTTTAACACCTACAGCATGGTCTAATGAAATATTATGGTCAACAGTATCGAATGCTGCACTGAGGTCTAGCAGGACAAAAAGAGAGATTAGTCCATTTGTAAAGTTCATTAAAGCTGTTTCTGTGCTGTGATGAGCTCTGGAACCTGACTGAAACTGTTCAAATAAATAAGTTATGTGTCCAGCAAACTTGCCTGAGTGGAATTTTCTCATTTGTCTTTGAACCTGGTCATGAGTGAAAATGATAGGTGGGGGAGGGGTGTCAGGACTTTTACCCAAAGCTATGGTGCCATGTGGAGGGGGAGGGAGAGAGAGTGCTGTGGCTGTGGATTGCACACTGACTACAAGTAAGTCAGTAGGAGGGTGAGCATTTATGGCAATGTTGAGTCTGTTGAAAAACAGATTCAACTCATTAGCTCTGTCCTCACCGCCCTGTCCTCTGTCCTCAAGTCTTGTGACTCCCTCATCTTTAGAGGCCTTACTCACTCAGAGGAGAAGACCAGTACCGTTTAAAGATCCAGTATTGGCTTTCATACAAGAGACCTGGTTTAGAGCTCACCAATTTATCAACACTAGCCCCTATCTTACCTCTAGAGCCTCTATCTGGTATAATAAGAAAATATTAATTGGTAAGAAACCGTTCAGGTGGGAGGCTTGGTTTAGGGCAGGTATCAACCAGGTGGGGGATTTATTTGGGCAAACTGGCATGAAATCATTTGTGGAAATCAGACAAGAATCTAATCTGGATCCAAGGGAAATTTGGAGGTTTTTTCAAGTTAGACACTGTATTAAAGCCATTTTGAACAATAACCCAGACCCTCCATCTAGTATTCAGGAGGTGTTTGCAGCTCCTGGTATCAATAGAATCAGAGCATCCAAATTCTATGGGATCTTCAGAGAGGCGCACTCTCCCAATTTGGAGGGGCTGAGGCAGTGCTGGGAGAAGGATCTGGGAATTCACATTTCAGGGGATAGTTGGAAGAAGCTGGCTTCATCATGGTATGTTTGCTCACGTGAAGCACAATCTCAGCTTATCCAATATAAATTGCTTCACAGAAATTACTGGACTCCCAGTAAGCTAGTCAGGTTGAAGCTTGCTTACACTGACACCTGCTGGAAATGTCAGGAGGAAGCCGGGACCTTAGTTCATGTTGTATGGATGCCGGAAAAATTATTATTTGTGGGACGGGATCATTAACCTTGTGAATGATCTTTTTAATCTTCACCTTTCTAAGTCTCCAGCTTTGTGTGCCCTGGGTCTGTTACCTGACAGCAGTATTCTCACTAGAAGACAGAGACTATGGGTGCGTTTGGCTTTCATACCAGGCTGCAGGATAAGGCACTGGAAGTCATCCAGCCCCTGTTGTTTCAGGGAATGGTCTGAACAAATGTCCAAGATGGCATTATATGAACAGGTTACGTACAGAGTTAAGGGGAGAGAAGATATTTTTGATCAGGTTTGGGGTCCCTTTTTGTTGTACATCGACAATGTCTCTTAGATAATGTGATACGTTGTTTTTTTTTCTTATTTTGTTTTCCTTATGTCGTTGTCATTGTTGTTGTTGTTCTTTTTCTTTGACAGCCAGTAGAGGAAAGAAATTGGTCAAGATCGAGTTTAGTTTCTAGGCACCTGGGTGTTCTGCCCCTTTTGTTCTTGTTTTTGCTGGTGTTTCCCAGTAGGCGGTTTCTTATTTTGTTTCTTCTGGGGTTTTTTTTTCTCTTTTTTTATTTTGGTTTTCTTTAGCTATTGTTAGCTCTTATTTGTTTGTTGCTGTTAAGACGGAGAACTGACAATATTATTACTCCCGTTGTATATGTGTATATGTTTCTGTCCATCTAAAACATGAATAAAAAAAAAAGAAGATAGTAGCCATCCAAAATTCTACTTCTCTTTCTTCTGAAAGACTAATTATTATTATTATTATTATTATTATTATTATTATTTCCAATGTAGGTGAACTGAGAGTTAAAACAGAGTATGCTTAACATGTTCTACTAATTTGAATTGTTCTACTCAATTCAATTTTAGTTATATAGTGCTAAATCACAACAGTCACCTCAAGGTGCTTAATATTGTAAGCTTTACCTTACAATTTTAAGCACCTTGAGGTGACTGTTGGGAAAACCTACATCTACACCAAACGTAACAGTTGTCTTATTCAACCAATGACTATTCAAATAGTGGGCTTCCAAAACAGGTCAGCAAGTCAGCAAAAGTTATGGCTGAATTTTAAAAAATCCACAATGGAAAGAGATTATTTAGCATGAACCTCAAACCAAAAGTGAGATTTTGAATTCTAGCAATGGTCCACTTTGTTTTCATTTTTCATTAATATCTAACATTCTTTGTCAAAAATATCTACCAGCCCACCTCTGCACATGTCCAAACTGTGAAAGTCTGCCATCAAAGAGACTGGAGGCCTCCAAAAAATGCTGATGAACTTCTTGATAATATTTGGAGTGATCTATGCATTACACCTACACTACTATAGTTATCCCAAGGACTGAACACCGCTGTAATCATTCCGAGTACAGGGGTCTGGAAGCTGGTTGTCATAGTACTGGGTCTGTGAAATTTTTTTAAGTTATATTATTTGAATTATTGTTTTCTGCTTGTATTATATTTATATTTATAGTTCCTAGTTTCTGTTTTGTTTCTGTGCCTCCCCTGTGTTCCTGGTGTCATGCATCTATTGAAGGTTTAGTTCTGTATTCTTGTTCTCTTTATTTTGTCTACGTGTGTTGTATGCTTAGTTCTGAGTCTTAGCACTCTGTCACTATGTCTTCCCTGTGTTCCACATCTAGTTACTTTTGTCTCTGTGTTTCATGTTTCCTTTGTTCACGGACACAGACTGACAGACTGTCAGTCTGTGTCCGTTTCATGCTTCCTATTTTATTTTGATAGTCCTTGTCCTGTGTTCAGTATGTTGAGTTTAGCTTCCCCTTTGTCTCATTATGTTTGATTATTCCCTGCTCTCCTCCTGTATCTGAGTCCCTCATTACTAAATACACTCCCTTGTGTATTTAAGCCCTGTATTTTCCTCTGTCCATTGTTCCATCATTAACAATGATTTATGTATCCTCAAACTGTGTGTGGCTGTTTCAGAGACTGAAACTCTCCCAAGAGGCTGAGCTTCTCACCTCAGCAGACTCTGGACCCTTTCAGGCTATGCAGTCTATTCAGCCACGTCCACCATCAGCAGAGAGCTCAGCAGAGCCATCTCAACCTCCTGCAGCTGTTTCCACCTGGGAGCTCTGCCAGCCTTCTCAGATGAGAGCTAGGGTGAGCCGACCCAGACACCTTCATCATCGGCTAAGAGCTTGGGCACAAACAGCCCCAGCCTCCTCCTCTGTCAGCCGAGGGCTCAAGCGAGCTCATCCAGCCTGCAAAAGACTTAACATTTCTGCAGGCCGAGAAGCATCCTGAGCTGACTTTGTGCCCTGCGCAGCTCCAGTTAGCTTCGCCTCACCCAGAGGTTTCCACACCTGCTGGTTTGATGTCTGTTTCCACTGGAGGCTCAGGAGAGCTGCTCCAGCTGATTGCGGCTTCCAAGCCACCATCCGTCTCCGCCGGGGCCTTAGGATAGTCCGCCCAGCCATCACCTGCTCAACTGCCAGTGGCTGCCATGTCACCTCCAGCGCAATCACCAGCACAACCATCTGCAGGTGCCACACCACCGCCTGCAGCTCCATCACCCATAGCTTCCATGCTGCTGACTACTGAATCATCAGCTCAACCACCTGCAGCTTCTACGCACAGTCTCCCCCATCTCCATCTCCACCAGAGGTCAGTGCGCCGTCTGGTCCTGCCTCATGTGGTCCTGCCTCATGTGGTCCTGCCTCATCTGGCCCTGCACACCAGCCGTCTGCCAATGGCTGCCAAGTCGCACCGACACCAGCCACTTTCCACACCAGCACTTTCTTTGCCATCATGGCGGCCTTAGTTTTGCCTGTACCACCGCTGTTTCCCACGCAGTCGGCCTCCGAACCTGTTTTGCCACCGCTGCTGCTTCCCACATGACCCCCAGAACTGTGTTTTTCTCTGTTTTTTTCTGAGGAAATGATTTTATTTTCTTAAATAATTTCTTGAATAATAACATCACATTGTGTTATTGCCGGAAACCAAGAAAATGTCCAGGTATTTGACTTTTGTTTAATTCAAAAGACTGCTTGAAAATTGAGTTTTTCTAAATTGGAAAAGTGACTCTATTGTGCTATTCCTTTTAAGTTATAACTTTAAGTAGCAGGAACTGAATATTTTTTAATTTATATATTAAATGTGCTAATTTACATCCAGATCAAACTGGGTTTGTGCCCCAGAGGTTTTCCTTTTTTAACGTTCGGAGATTGATGAACATTATGTATCATAGGCATTGGGGGACTTGCAAGATCGCAGTACTGAGCTTAGATGCTGAAAAGGCGTTTGACCAGGTCAAGTGGGCCTATATGCTTGGGGTACTGGAGAAGTTCGGTTTAGGCGAACAGTTTATATCATGGGTTAATATGCTATATAGACATCCCACTTCTTCCATTCTCACTAACCAAGATAGATCAGCGCCTTTTTCTTTACACCGCAGGACACGACAAGGCTGCCCTTTGAGGCCTTTGCTCTTCTCAGTTGCTATTGAACCTCTTGCAGTAGACATTAGGAATGAGCCCTCCACTGACCCTGTCCGATTGGGGAATATCAAGCACTACATTTCTTTATATGCGGATGATGTTGTTTTGTTCTTGTCAAATCCTGAGTGATCTGTTCCTGTACTATTGGATCTGGTGAGGTCATTTGGTGAAATCTCGGGTTATACAATTAACTGGCAGAAGAGTGAGTTTGTGGCTTTGACTGCAAACCTGGAAGTTGAGTTTTTGAAAACTTTGCCTTTTAAAATTACAGATAGATTGAAATACTTGGGTGTTACTTTGCCTAAGGATCATAAATTGATCTTTAAGCTGAATTATTCTGCACAAGTTGAAAAACTGAAAAAGGAAATGGAGGGCTCTCCCTATTTCCATGGTAGGTTTCATTAACATAATCAAAATGGTTTCTCTCCCTAAATTCTTATATCTATTTTTATATATTTTTGCCGACTCAGTAGTATTACCATTTGTTTGGGGCTTTAAAACTCACAGGATATCAAAAGTTCATCTATGTAAATCCAAACTTAAGGGGGGTTTGGTCTGCCACGTTTTCAGTCTTATTATTGGGCTGTGAATGCTAGAACTCTTGCTTACTGGCAGGAAGAGTACAAAAAGGTCATGTCTGCTAATACCCCGCCCCCGGGTGGTTGTAGAGAGTGATGCTCTTCTTCTTTCGTCTTCTAATCCGCGAACCAAGGTCAATAATTTTATAGTTTTAAACTGCGTTAAAATCTTTAGTCAGATCAAAAAAGGTTGTGCACTACCAGACACTTCGATCCATACTCCAATATATCGTAATCATGCATTTCCACCCTCATGTTTAGATGCCTCTTTTGAGGTCTGGACACAGAAATGTATATTTACTCTTAAAGATTTATATATTGATAGGCAATTTGCATCATTTACCCAGTTGCAGAACAAGTTCTCTCTCCCTACATCACATTTTTTCCATTATTTACAGATAAGAAGCTATGTTCGTCAGAGTATCCTCAACTTTCCATTTCTTCCGGAGGAGGAGCCAATTTTTAAGCTCCTTCTGAGCTCCCCGGCTTCTAAAAAGTTGGTCTCTGGTTTTGTGAATGGTTTTTCAGAGTATTTGACTTTTAAATCTGACTTTTTGAAGACAGCATGGGAGGAAGAGTTTGGTTTGCTATTTGGAGATGAGGTTTGGGAGAGGAGTCTGTGTAGGATCCATTCTTGTTCTATAAATGCAAGGCATCCATTAATTCAATTCAAAGTGCTTCAGAGACGTCATTATTCAAAAACTAATTTGCATAGGATTTTTCCTTCCATTAGTCCAATATGCGATCGTTATAAACTTGGAGAAGGCTCTCTTACCCATTTATTCTGGACTTGTCCCAAATTGCATAACTATTGGTTAAATGTTTTTCTGATATGTACAACTGCACATTAGAGCCACCCAATAACTGCATTGTTTGGATCCTCCTCTTCCCTTTTACACCTCAGCTCTGCTGCACAAACTACAATTCTGTTTGGAATGGTAATTGCTAAGAAAATTATCTTGGCTCTCTGGAAGTCTGACATTGTACCTCGTGGCTGGCAGAACTGATTGCTCTACTGCATATGGAGAGAATTAGGTATACATTAGAGGACAAACTTAGTACGTTTTTTAATGTGCGGCAGCCATTTTTAGATCATGTATTAAAACAAAGTCTTCTGATCAATAATTCAGTCTACCACCCTAGTGTTTTATTTTTGTATCTTGCCAGTGTTGAAGTAGTATCTTTGTTGATGCAGTGTAATTTTTTGCCTTTTGTTTTTTTGCCCTTGCTGTTGTGTTGTCTGTTTTTTTTTCTTTATATCAAAAATCTTAATAAACATTTTTTTTAAAAATGTGCTAATTTTATTGCAGTCAAAAGGTACGTGTCAAATGTATTCAAACTCTTGAAGTTCTGATAAGCTTCAACTTAAAAAAAATTTAGGTTCTGGTAACTTTTGGGGTTTTACAGTATAGTTGAACTTTAAGGGGCCTGTTTTGGGTTTAACCTCTTTGGGTTTAACTTCCAGTGTCCGCCGTTTTAAAGTGAATCTGGAAAGTATTTACAGTGCTTCACTTCCCTATATTGTCATGTTACAGCTAGGGATGGGTACCGGTTCTGACATAAACGGTAGTAACCAGAACATAAAGCAGCGCACATTTCGGTGTTTTATATCGGTGCTTTTTTTTCCCGAGATGTCATACGCTTCAGATTCTAGCCAATCATTTGTCATTTCACATACGTTCTTTTAGAGCAGAGCTACAGATTAAAAATGCCCAAGGCGAAGCGGTCAAAGTTTGGCTGTACTTCACAGCAAAAGATGCAAACTCAGCAGCCTGCAACAAGTACTTTAAGCTGATATTGTGCAAAGGAGGTAACACCTCAAATCTGATGAAACACCTGGCGACGCATAGCGTTGTTTTAAAAGCCGAGAAATGCGCCGTACCTACTACGGGTGGTTTGCCTGTTATCGGACTCGGAGTTAGCAACATCCCCCCAAAAACCCGGAGAGGAGAGTCCTGGCCCCTAGCCTTGCCAGTGTAGCAGAAATGATGATGATGGCAGCAGCAGCCGTTCTTCTCTGCAGGAGTAGCTTAATGTTGTTCGTGTGTAATTTACGTTGAGTACGCTAACGACGTTATTAAATTAATGCATGTAAGGTGAACTAGCAAACACCGTCGTAGTTACATGCGGCTTCTTGTTTAATGGCAGATACTCCCTTCACCCTGGCCAAAAAGGCTAAAATGACCAAAGAAAAAGTGGAAAACAGCTAAACATGAGAGGTTTTTGGACAAAGTTTCTGTTTTTTTCCATTGTTTAAGCACTGCTTCCAGCCAAGAGTGATACCATAAATCCCCTATAGCTGCAGAAAAGGCTAACATTGCTATCTTTTTACAAAAAAAAACAGCTAAACATGAGAGGTTTTTGGACAAAGTTTGTGTTCTCCATTCTTTAAACACCGGTTTGAGCACCGTTTAAGCACCGGCACCGTTTTAAAAGTACCAGTTTGGCACCGGTATTGGATAAAACCTAAACGATACCCATCCCTAGTTACAGCATCATTAAAAATGGATAAAATTCATTTTCAGCCTGAAATTCTACACACAATACCATTAATGACAAAGTGAAAAAAGTTTTCTTGAAATTTCTGAAATTTAGTAAAAGTAAAAAACAGTTGTACATAGGTATATGCAACATTTGCTCAATACTTTGTTGCAGTACTTTTTGAAACAATTACAGCCTCAAATCTTTTCGAGTATGATGCAACAAGTCTTTTTTTCTGCAGTTTCTTCTTTGCAGAAAATCTCAAGCTCTATCATGTGGGGAGGAGGGATGGGGAGTGTCAGCGCACAGATCTCTCTAGAGATCTGCAGTCAGTTTCAACCTGATCTGTCAATCAGGTTCGAAGTCTGGTCTCTGGCTGTACCACTCAAGGATATTTACAGAACCGCCTCTGTACATTGCTGCATTCATCTTTCCCTAAATGATGAATAGTTTCCCAATTTCTGCTGTTGAAAAAAATCTCTATAGCATGATACAGCCAACACCATGCTTCACTGTAGGAATGGCATTGGGCATTGAGTCTGAGTCACAGCCCTTTGCAGCATGTCTTCCCCTCTCTCTCACCCTTTGCTTTCCTGTTGATTTTTCACTCTCCCTATCAAAAAAGCCAATTAAAGGCCAAAAAACTCTATGGGATGTTATATAGACAGTGTATTTCCAAATCATGTCCAATCAGCTGAATTGACCACAGATCAGATCAAGCCAGTTGTAGAAACATGATCAATGAAAATAGGATGTACCTGAACTCAATTTTAAATGTTATGGTTTTGAATACTCATGTAGGTGTTATATTTCTTATTTTCCCTTTTAATAAATTTGCAATAATTTCAAGCAACCTTTTTTTACTTTGTCATTAGGCAGCATTGTGTTTAGAATTTTAAGGTAAAATATCAATTCAATCCTATTTGGAATATAGCTGTAATATGACAAAATGTGGAACAGCTGAACTGCTGTGCATAGTTTCCAGATGCACTGTAAGACAGAAAGTCAAAGAAGCTCCTCAAAGTTTAAATATAGCCATTACGAAAAAATAAAAGTAAAACTGAAATAAAATTCATCAGCATCATCCTGACTACAAATATGATAAAAGTAAAGACAGTATAAGGAGAGTTGACAAGTCAGATTGTAGCCGTGTTTTAACCTGAGCCATGGAGACCGCATGCTCATGATTGCTGCTCAGCTGCAAAAGTGGTCTGAATTGCTTCTGCAGTCCAGTAAGTAGCAAAGTGTCTGTCTGGACCTCCTGCTCCATTAGCAGCGAATCCTCTTGGAAAACTTCCATCTGAGACAGGGAGAGAACAGTCAAAGGTAAACACACAGCTTGTTGTCACATTTATCTCTTAGACATTTATCTTGTCATCTTATACTAAATGAGCTATGCTGGTAAGAAAATCTTGGATATAATCCTTTGAATACTTAATGTAACTTTTTCAAGTAAGAGTTTATTTTTAATAATATACTAAGTTACTTATAAAATCAGAATATTCTAAACTCTCACAAGAAAAGAAAAATATGTTATTGGAGAAATCTTGATTATTATTGTGAATTATGAGTTTTTCTGAAACGGAGCAGATTTTTTCATATTTCACATGCTATTCTGCAGGAGTCTACACATTTTAATTCCTTTAATAACTCCTGGACCACTGTCAACATGAGCTTATATGTGAACCTCACCGTCATGCCTCTAACCCAATGACTGCTGTTATATACAGTGGGGCAAAAAAGTATTTAGTCAGCCACCGATTGTGCAAGTTCCCCCACTTAAAATGATGACAGAGGTCAGTAATTTGCACCAGAGGTACACTTCAACTGTGAGAGACAGAATGTGAAAAAAAAAAATCCATGAATCCACATGGTAGGATTTGTAAAGAATTTATTCGTAAATTAGGGTGGAAAATAAGTATTTGGTCACCTCAAACAAGGAAAATCTCTGGCTCTCACAGACCTGTAACGTCTTCTGTAAGAAGCTTTTCTGTCCCCCACTCGTTATCTGTATGAATGGCACCTGTTTGAACTCATCATCTGTATAAAAGACACCTGTCCACAGCCTCAAACAGTCAGACTCCAAACTCCGCCATGGCCAAGACCAAAGAGCTTTCGAAGGACACCAGGAAAAGTATTGTAGACCTGCACCAGACTGGGAAGAGTGAATCTACAATAGGCAAGCAGCTTGGTGTGAAAAAATCAACTGTGGGAGCAATCATCAGAAAATGGAAGACATACAAGACCACTGATAATCTCCCTCCATCTGGGGCTCCACGCAAGATCTCATCCCGTGGGGTCAAAATGATCATGAGAACGGTGAGCAAAGATCCCAGAACCACACGGGGGGACCTGGTGAATGACCTGCAGAGAGCTGGGACCAAAGTAACAAAGGTCACCATCAGTAACACACTACAACGGCAGGGAATCAAATCCCGCAGTGCCAGACGTGTTCCGCTGCTGAAGCCAGTGCATGTCCAGGCCCGTCTGAAGTTTGCCAGAGAGCACATGGATGATACAGCAGAGGATTGGGAGAATGTCATGTGGTCAGATGAAACCAAAGTAGAACTTTTTGGTATAAACTCAACTCGTCGTGTTTGGAGGAAGAAGAATACTGAGTTGCATCCCAAGAACACCATACCTACTGTGAAGCATGGGGGTGGAAACATCATGCTATGGGGCTGTTTTTCTGCCAAGGGGACAGGACGACTGATCCGTGTTAAGGACAGAATGAATGGGGCCATGTATCGTGAGATTTTGAGCCAAAACCTCCTTCCATCAGTGAGAACTTTGAAGATGAAACGAGGCTGGGTCTTCCAACATGACAATGATCCAAAACACACCGCCTGGGCAACAAAGGAGTGGCTCCGTAAGAAACATTTGAAAGTCCTGGAGTGGCCTAGCCAGTCTCCAGACCTCAACCCCATAGAAAATCTGTGGCGGGAGTTGAAAGTCCGTGTTGCTCGGCGACAGCCCCAAAACATCACTGCTCTCGAGAAGATCTGCATGGAGGAATGGGCCAAAATACCAGCTACTGTGTGTGCAAACCTGGTAAAGACCTATAGTAAACGTTTGACCTCTGTTATTGCCAACAAAGGTTATGTTACAAAGTATTGAGTTGTATTTTTGTTATTGACCAAATACTTATTTTCCACCCTGATTTACGAATAAATTCTTTACAAATCCTACCATGTGGATTCATGGATTTTTTTTTTCACATTCTGTCTCTCACAGTTGAAGTGTACCTCTGGTGCAAATTACTGACCTCTGTCATCATTTTAGGTGGGGGAACTTGCACAATCGGTGGCTGACTAAATACTTTTTTGCCCCACTGTATGTGTACTGTTGTACAGTATCAATATCATTATGTAAAGTGGAAATACTTGTTTCTCCAGGTGGGTATTGCTCCTCAGGACCAGCAGCATGTGGTGATTGATAGCTTTGTCTTCATGAAGCTTGGCATCCCTTCTTTTACCCTGTGAATCATAGCATAACAGGAAAAAAGTCACTTGATCTTAAACGTCCAAGCAACCAATTTCATTATTTCATCAGTTGAACTAACCTGTACAGAGCAGCCAAATTTCTTAAAACAGCAGTCATTGTTAACTTCAGGACATAACTGTCTATGACTGGTCAGCTGGAAAGCAAGAAAAGAAAAAAATCAGGTTACTAGATGACTTTGTGGAATACTTAACTGATTGGTCAGCAATTCTTGGGGTCTGTATATGTGAATCAGAAACTGTTACATCAGCTTATACTATATATAACTACAGCAACAATGTCCTTTTAATAATTTTCACAATTTTAGACTCTGGTAGCACTATAGTGCTTTTTTTTTACTAAGCTGTCCACTGTTTTGTATATAAATGATGTATATACTGAATGCAGGGGATGGGATATACATAACTGCCAGTTATTTCAGATTGTGCCACTGACGTACAAGAGTTGCTATTTGAATAATGCGGACATATATCTTCTTGGTTAAAGTTGATCTCTTTCCTCACCCCCATCCTTCAGTGATACCCTTCTGGTTTTGTTATGATGTCTGATTTAGTACTAAAACTGAGAAAAAACTGAAACAACCAACCAGATCTGGTAGAATATTTGTGTACTACAGCTGGTTGTTTGTTTGAAACAGCAACAGTTAGATGATGGCTGTTCCTGCAGAGCTATGATGTGATTCAGAAGATGAGCTCACCTTGTGTCTGGGAACCTTTTGGGAACAGCCTTCAGGACAGTCTACCTTCACATCTGGACACAAGCTCTGCACATGATCCTATGGAGCACAGAGTCAACACAAAGTCACATCATAAATTTATACTTGTACTGTATTTTAAGAGTAAATTAGTTACACTTCAGGAAGAGAAGCATTCAATTAGATTTTTGCTGTGTATTTTCGTTGGTGAGATAAAGTCCACCCCTGAATTAAAGTGACACATTACAGTGTAGCAAATGAAATCCTTTAGTAATTAGTACCAATCCTGACCTGAGAAAGCTGGACCAAGAACAGCTGGAAAGATTTGGATCACCATTCTCAGTGGTAAAAGAAAAGGTGCAGTTGTTCCTCTTCTGTGCTGTTTCAGTGGACTTTACCTGAATGAGGCTGAGCTGGAACAGCTGCTTGCAGTGTGGGCAGGGTTCCCTGCGGTATGGACAGATGTTGGTCAGGTGTTCTTGCAAGTGCCTCCTCTGTAACACTGCAATGCAGCCTGTATTGGTGCATTGCACCTGCTCATACTGACATGACTTCAGGTGCTCCTGCAGGGAGTGAACAGATTACCTCAGTTGTATAGTTCTGAGCCAAACGTGACTTCAGCTATTTGAAAAACCAAAGAGTGAGATTGCAGTGGCAATGTCCAAAACTTCAATAGTCTTGTTATCAACACTAGCACACAGATTTTAGCTAAAAACACCATTCTCACCTTATTTCTGCTATGCAAAACATGGTGTGTCCTTGTGGGCCAGAGAGTCAATATGCATATTTAGCATGAACATCTAATCTATTAACCACGAGTTGTTAGACTACAATTTGCATATATAGAGTTTACCTGCAGATTGTTTAATGTGAAAATAGTCGTGCATGCTGGGGCATTGGTGCAGTACACTTCTAAACTGGAAATTTCACGTTTGCAGCAGTTATCCTGGAAAACCTGCATGGAAAAAATATTTCTTATAACTTCAACAAATCAAAAGTGCATTTTCAAACCAACACTGAAATTTTCAAACTAAAACTGACAACACCGTTTGCATGTGTCGTCATGTGTTGTCAGTGTATCTTTTCCTTCTGTGTCCAAGAGCTCCACTGATGTCCAAAAAAACATAGAACCATACTGTTACATTTGAGAGCATGGTCAAAGGAGCTTGCAAAGAAAAGCGTCTGGACTTCTTTAAGTTGCTTGAAGACGTTTCACCTCTCATCCGAGAAGCTTCTTCAGTTCTAAGGTCAAATGAAGAATGAAGAAGCTTCTCGGATGAGAGGTGAAACGTCTTCAAGCAACTTAAAGAAGTCCAGACGCTTTCCTTTGCAAGCTCCTTTGACTACGCTGACCTGGATGACTGAGAACCTTCACAGACATTTGAGAGCATGGATTTTCACTACCTTGAACACACACAGTCACTTCAATTCAATTTTATTTATATAGCACCAAATTTAAAAAAAAAACAGTTGCCTCAAGCTGCATTGTAAGGTAAAGACCCTACAATAAAACAGAGAAAACAGAAGAACCCCCCCCCCCCTCTTTTAAATTAGCTTTTTTTTTTTCTTTTTTTCTTTTATTTGTTTTTTTTAAAAAAAGGTCAAACATATCAGGTAAAGGTGGGTGTATAGCAACTCATTTTTAGTTCATTATTTGAGGCCCACTTCTTTCCAGTAGCAGGACACTTTATTTTCAGTTGTTTCAGTGAGAGACAATCCTATATATTATTACAATCCTGATTAAATTAAAAATCTTAATAATTAATTTTACTATGAAAATAAATGTTTCTATTAAAAAAAAGTTTGTTTTTCGTTTTATATGCTGTCAATTATAGTTCTTATGAAGAAATTCTGAATCAGTAAAAATTGGTATTGGCATGTCACACTTGGACCTGCCAAGAAAACCGTAAATGGCACAGCTCTAGCTTCTGCAGAAGCTAAAAGTCTGCCTGACAAATTACAGCTGCCCTCTGTCTCACCTCAGTTGGTGTGATCACAGTTTTGTCCACTGGGCAAACTGGGTTGGACGGTGAACTCTCCCTGCAACACCAAGCACAATGACCCAACCATACATTTTTTAAGGAGGACATGTTAAAATAAGTGTGTTTTAAGGTAGACTGTGTCAGTAAGGGTGCTATGTCAACCAGCTCATGTCTTAAATTGACTGAACTTTTTTAAAAGATGGACTGTAAGACCAATATGTTTAACTTGAACAGCTTTTCTTTTAGTTCTTTTCAATTTCACGTGTGTTTTTTGGGAGACTATATCAAATTTTTTACAAGGCTTGTGTCAGTATAAATGTGGTTTTATGTGAACTGTGCCAGTGTGTGTGCATCTTAAGGTGTACTAGCTCTTACAATAGTCCTTGGAGACAGTGGAAGCAGTAGATGTGACCACAGGAGTTTTGCTGGGGATTGAGCACCACCTCTCTGCAGATTGGACAAACAAATTCCTCCTTCAGCTTCAACACAAACTTTAACCTGTGCCTGATGGAAGCCAGCTCTGAATCCCAGGAGACTGTGGGGCCCGACAACCTCCTTCTGGATTCCTCAGACCCCAGCCTCGACTCTTCGGACCTCAACGAGTAGGTCTCAGAGGGAACGCTTGACTCCTCCGGGGATCCTCCCTGATTTGTATTTGCTGTTGCCATGAGCTTGCAAGAGGCCAGAATAAAGAGCTAGTACAGGTGATTGAAATATAGAAATATGATATAGAAAATTGTGCAGTGCAAAATGGCATCACTACGTTGGGGGTTGCCACAGTGGATCATCTGACTCCAACACACCCTATGCTTAGCATCCTCCTCTGTCACATCAACCCTCTGCATATACATCCATGAATCTTCTCTGTGGTCTTCCTCTTTTTGTCCTGCCTGGCAGGTCTATATTCAAAATCCACTGTCTCCATTTCTAATATATCCACTATTCCTCTTCTGCACATGCCAGCCTTGTCTCTCTAACTTTGTTTCCAAACCACTCAACCTCAGGTCTCACTACCATTTTGTAAATCTTTCCTTTCGTTTTCATTGGTATCACTGTCACAAATCACACCTGACACTAATCCCAACCCACTATTCTCTTCTTCACCTCTCTTGTCCACAATGCATTGCTTTCAATGGTTGCCCCCAGGTTTTTAAACTCATCTACCCTTACTATCTCTGACACCATAACATGCTTTCCCCCAAAGTCTGTAGCATACTGTATATAGTAATACATGTTTAAAAAAAAAAAAAAAAAAAAAAAAAAACTATAGGCAGAGCTTTAATAACAAATCCAACTTCTACAACGCATTAGGAAATCATAACTTAAAGTAAAGTATTTCGGATCAATCATCCCGTTATCATCAAAAGAACAAGACTGTACATTTCTAGGTGTGTGCGCACAGTTACAGCACACAGTGGGGCGTCATACACAGCACATGCTAATGATAGGTACACGTGAACTTTATCTTTGCCGCTACTATACTGCTATGAAACCGTAAAAACAACGTTGATTGTGCGTTAAATGTATTTAAAGTAAAAGAGACAGAGGTCGTTGTGTTGTCTGTGCTCAGTCTACTGGGGAATCCCCGCTGCTGCGTCTTTCTTTACATTTCAGCTCAAATTAATGCTCTGGAGGCCGTTTTACTTACTGCTATGCTTCTCTCAAACAACTTTAAGCACCTTTCGGATATTTAACGCGTTTACCCTCTGAAAAGTTTCGAACGCCAGATGTTCCCTCTGAGCACCACGGCTGATTTACTTTCATTTTCCACTGTGAGTCCAAGCTTCAGCGTTTGGTTTTCTTACCTCAGTAAGTGAATCTCTCTGAAGACATTAAAACACTTCAAGACAGCGATCCATGCAGTCCCAGCATGGATCAATGTTAATGATCGCTATTGATGATCCTATGATAGGCAGCGCAGCCGTAGCAGCAGGAGAAGGAAACGTTAATGCAGGAAGTGATTCAACAACCTGCTGCTGCCCGATGCTATAGGCCTATTGCAGCTCACACGAGGTAAGAAAAATCGTTTCATTCAAACTGTAATGAAAGGCAAGTTACAAGATTAATATCAACCACTGTTGGAAGAAGTACTCAGAACATTTACTCAGATTAATTCCAGTAATCTAGATTGATATGCTACATCACTCCAACGAAATACAGCGTACATAATGAAGTTGCAGTGCAACTCTAAGGGCTCTTCTCTTGAATCTGTCTGCTGTTACCGTAGGCTACTTTTTTTTTAACTGTTTAGTGAGATTTTTGCACATTTTTACGCTGGTGACACAGAACTATACCTGCCACTTACACCATTTGAACCTGGCATGTTGGCTGTCTTTGTGAAATTCAGAATTGAATATCAAATAATTTCCTCCGGCTAAATTTCACCTCAGCGGCTTGATTTTTTCATTAGAGCAAAGAGATCGGATCACAATGCTCTCATGTTGGCACCTTTACGCTGACTCCCAGTGTATTGTTTATAATTGACTTTAATATTTTATTGGTTATTTTTAAGTACCTGCTCATAGCGACATCCGGAACCTGTTGTTACCCAGTACTAGTAGAGATCTTGCAGACTCTGAAGGAAATCAGGTCGGCGGAACCCCGACTTAAAACACACCTTTACGTCAAGAAGTTTAAGATAAGGCCCTCTCTGACTTTTTAATTAGTTTTGAATTGTCTTTTTATTTCTTGCGTTTATTACTTTTGCTTTAATCGGTTGTCTCTGTAAATGTCTTTGCAACATGGACTTTGAAAAGTGCTAAATAAATAAAGCGTTATTATTTTACTAGTCTTATTATTATTAATACTAACAAGAAGAAGAAGAAGATGAATAAAACCAGTCATGGTACAAATATATTTTTTTAATGACATTGGCAAATGGCCTCAGAAGGACATGTCAGGAGCTTCATGTTAACATCAATATTTTTTACCATACTGAAACTCAAAGGACTCTATGATTCTGGTTACATTGAATGCTGTGATTCCAAAAAGCATTAAGAGCACTTGCACAATGAGTTTTTTTTTTTTTTAAACACCAAGTCCAAAGTGGTAGCACCAGGAAGAAAGGGAATAAATAGCAGACACTCAAATGGCTTACTTTTACTTACCCAATAAAATCTAAACATAATGGGGGGAAAAAAAACCAACAATAGAACAATTAAAGGAAAACTTTTACTTTGACTGATGGAGATGTTTCTACAAATGTAAAAGATGTTGATGTGAAAATTTTGTTTAGTGTTTTCAAAAAGCATTAAATTAACTACATGACCAAGTGTAAGTGTACAGCAGGATTTATCAGTGTTATTGAACAAGTTACTAACAGTCCACTGGATGCACACTAGGTTACAAATTATTCAAGAATATACTGAACTTTACACATTGTTGTCTTGTGCAGAATTACAAGGCCTGTCAGAAAGATTATGTACCACTGATATCATGAGTACATCGTTATGCTAAATGACATGTCAGAAACTATACTCAACCATTTCCTATGTGCGAACTCAAAGTGGTACTGTTGTGCTGAGCAACATATTTCATCGTGGATATTTTCCCACCTGCTACCCCTAAACTGGATAAATCCTCTGCTGAAAAATTGTTCTTAATTAATAGTTCTCTGTTTTCTCCCATTTATTTGCTAAAAGCTGCAGTAACTCTGCTAAAAGTACAGATTTGTAAGTGGTATTTGCCGGTGACATTGAGGAAAAGAACGTAAGTCACCAGAGTTTAACACAAAACTATCAGTTTATAGCCCTGCTGGAACCCCCCCAGAGGCCACAGTTTTATTAGAGCTACAATAGGAACAGCGTCTTGTTGCCCCCCACCCCATCCAAAAAACGAAAACAAACAAATAAGTTAATTAATTAATTGATTTAAAAAAATGCCCTGAGGTATAATGAGTGGGAAATGACATACAGTAATCAGAAATCTGAAAATAACCTAACAGTGAAACTTGAACTTCAAAGGGAACACAAGGACTGTTTTAGTACTGGTACAAAGACTGTAAACACTGGTGGATATATTTGTATATGGCAACGTAGACAGTGTTCCAATGTAAGAGGCCCACCCTAGAACTCACAAGAGCCAAAGGATTCAGAGAAGTTGAAGGATGCTTGTTTCTTAAGCCAATCCTAAGCAGATGTTTTTCTGAGTATGAGTTCTGCTGGAGGAA
This sequence comes from Simochromis diagramma, assembly GCF_900408965.1. Classification (NCBI taxonomy): domain Eukaryota; kingdom Metazoa; phylum Chordata; class Actinopteri; order Cichliformes; family Cichlidae; genus Simochromis; species Simochromis diagramma. The sequence continues at coordinate 3,246,514 of NW_024387304.1, read as the reverse complement.
GCTGCACCAAGAAATACCGTTGCCATAGGATGACGGGCTTAGTCTGACATAGATACAAGTACATGGGCAGTACCTGTCAAAGAAAAATGCACAGCCCACAGTTTTACCAAAAGAGTAATGCACTGTAATAAGAGGATGGTTATTTATTTAATCTGTTAATGGTTTTACTAATAATGGCGGACTAGTGTACTTACACTAACTTAAGCATTTATTTATTTGCAGGCCAACAGTCAGTTCTACTTTGGACTTTTGCAGTACACAACAATTTAAAATAAAGTCATTTACTCAAGATGCTGGCCTAATTTACTAATAGGCTAAGACAATTGGGGTGGCTGTAGCTGAGGTGGTAGAGCTGGTCACCTACTAATTGGAATGTTGGTGGTTCCAGTCTCGTATGTCAAATATCCTTGGGTGAGATACTAAACCCAAGTTGCTCTCCAGTGCATCCATCGATGTGTGAATGTTAGATAGAAGAACTTACATAGAAAGAGAATAGAAAAAAAAGTGCTTGGGTGAATCAAGGAAGTTGTGTAAAGCGCTCAGAGTAGAAAAGCACTTGATATGAACCACTCAATTTACCATTTATGAAGGGCCAGCTATTATCTCAAGGAGCAACTAAGCTTGAGCCACTATAAAGTCAAAATCCCTGCAAAACAAATGAAAAATATAGCCCAATAACACACTAAATTAAGATAGATGGTAGCTACAAGGTAAACCAATTAAATATTGTCAATGTGAACATCTTAGCATTCTGTCATTGCAGAGCTCCTGAGAGTGACCACTTCTTTCACAATTGTTTGCAGAAGCAGTCTGCATGCCTAGGTATTTGCTTTTATACACCTGTGGAACCCCTTAACTCAATGCGTTGGATGGGTGACGGAATAATTTTGGAAATGTGTAGTGTAGCTCAAAGCTTCGCCCAAATACAGCCTCACAGAGCTGCTAACATGACTCTTAATTGTCTTATATCAACAAGTCGATTTCTATAGATGACTAACTTCTGCCATGCTGAATTTTTGCTGCTAATTAAGTTGTGTCCAAGGAAAATAAAGGGCTGACAACAAAAGGATAGAGGGTTGAATCCTTTGGCATACCACATTTTCTATTAGGGAAATAGGTGATGATGACAAAGCTCTCATTTAATAATCAACACACTTTGTTACATGCATTTGACTTTCAAGCCAAAGACTCCAAAAGTGTTTGTTCGTTTCAAAACAAAAACTTTAAAACCTACCCTTCAACCAGTATGTGTAGTAGACATGAAACTACATGTACTGGTTGAAAGACAAATATGAACCCAGCACAAAATATTAAAGACTAAAAACTTAAGTTCATATTTTGTACAAATGTGTTGCCTGTCCATTCATATAAAAAAGAAATTACACCTCCTTTCAGTTCTATGGTTTTATGTATTGGGAAATAATCCTGTCATTAGGAGATCTAAAAGGTTGGTCTAAAAATGTGATAAATATAACCGTAGATGAACAACAACACATGGCAAACGCCTCATATCCTAACACCTCATACCAGCTATGAAGCCCATTCCTATACACAGGGGTGCACATCAGTGGTCCGCAGGTGCATATGCGCTGTCAAAATAAAAAACGCGCACCAGATAAGAAGTTGTCCGTGTGGGATTTTCACGGCATATTCTGCACCACATCTCTGTGCGTTCATCATTTGTGTGAAGCCAGCTCACCTCCTGCAACCGCTTTTCCGAGAATACGCGCTTCTTTTGCGGTTCGGACTCCTTCTGACATTTCTTTGGAGGTGGAGGAAAACCAAAGTAATTGCTTAAAGGAGCTTGCTTCTTCGACTTCTTTAAGAGTTCTAAACAATTGTCTGTTCTCCTCCAGAAAATCTTATGTACGCAAATGCGCGTTGCAACTTCTTATCTGGTGCGTGTTTTTTATTTTGACAGCGCATACGCACCTGCGGACCACTTATGTGCACCCCTGCCTATACAACGCCACTCAGAAGTTTGGACACACTTTCACATTTTATGATTTTTCTTTATTTTACTACTTTCTACATTTTAGATACATACTGAAGACATCAAATATATGAAGCAAAATCTATGGAATTATGTACCAAAGAAAAAAATGAGAATAACTCCTAATATGTCTTATATTTTAGCTTCCACCCTTTACTTTGTTGACAGCACTGCAAACCTTTGGCCTTCTCTCAATGAGCTTCAAGATGTAGTCACCTGAAATGGTTTCACTTCACAGGTGGGCCTTGTCAGGATTCATTTGTGGAATTTCTTGCCTTCTTAATGGAGTTGGGACCATCAGTTGTGTTGTGCAGAAGTCAGGTTCGTACATAGCTGATAGCCCTATTTGACAACTGGTAGAATTCACATTATGGCAAGAACCAAGCAGCTAAGTAAAGAGACATGACAGTCTATCATGACTATAAGAACTGATGGAGAAGCATGGAGGTGGAGGTGTGATTGTTTGCGGGTGCTTTGTTGGTGACACTGTTAGGGATTTTTGCAAAATTGCAGGCACACTGAACCAGCATGGCTCCACACCATCCTACAGCAACATGCCATCCCTTCCAAACACATCTTCAGGATGTGTGAGGGCTATTTGACCAAGAAGGAGAGTGGTGGAGCGTTGGCCTCCACAGTCACCTCACCTAAACCCAGTCGACATGGCTTGGGATAAGATGGATCGCTGAGTAAAGGCAAAAGGGCCAACAAGTGTTCAGTATCTCTGCAAGCTCCTTCAGAGTGTTGGAAAACCATTTCAGGTGACAACCTCATGAAACTAATCGAGAGAATGCTAAGAGTGCCAAGGGTGGCTATTTTGAAGAATCTAAATTCTAAAACATGTTTTGAGTTATTTCACACTTTTTTGCTTACTACATATATATTCTATATGTGTTCCTTCAAAGTTTTGATGCCTTCATTGAGAACCTACAATGTAAGTAGTCATGAAAATAAAGAAAAAACAATTAAATGAGAAGGTGTGTCCAAACCTTTGAAGGTAGTGTATGTCATGTGTAACTGTAAAATGTTGTTGTTCATCTAATGTTTTATTGAAATCATTTTAGAGCCACATGAAGGTCTAGATGATTTTTTTTATTATATCGTGACTGGGGTTGTTATTAAATTTAAGTATCATGACAGCCCTTCTCCCAATACTTAAAACCTAAGAATTGAAGGAGATTGTACTTTCTTTTTCACCTGACTGTCTATCACTATGTCATAAAAGAACTGGTTATTAGCAGTAGCAATGAAAGTCACTGTTAATGTTTTGAGGGATATGCAGATATTCCCACAGGACCTGAATGCAGCAGTCTTTCAGACAGCTTTAGGTTAAGACTTAGACATTTCTTAAACAAAAATAGTGTGTATTTGTTAGTGGATAGAGGAAGATGAGGTTGTGTCCGACTGGTGGACAGTCAGGCTGGAGCACTGCTGGGCAGAGCTTAGACCTGACCCTGCAGGGTTTCCACTGAGGGTCAAGGGACCAGAAGGCCGGGGGTTAAGGCGGGGTGGCATTGGGGAGGGACGGATGAGAGGCGGGGGCTGCTGCAGCGTGGATCGGGGCTGCAAGAAGCGGGCTTGCTGTTGGAGTGGTGGGGGCTGACGGTGCAGAGAAGGTGTGGCAGGGAGGGAGGGGCGCAGAAGGGGAGGGGGTTGGTGAAGGGAAGAGGAGGAGGTACTAGATATCATTGGAGTCTGAGCTGAAGATGATGAAGAGGCAGCAGGGGATGCACCTAATGAAGTGACTTGACCCTGCATGGAACAAAAATGAGTTACTTACACAAGTCAAGCAGATACTCCTGCTCTGGAAGTTAGTTCCAAGATAATTTACATAACATTAGAGAATGAAAAACCACTAACTTCTAGGAATGGTTAAATTCAAGATAACTGGACTTCAAACTGGATAACTGTGTCTTCAAACATCTACTAACACCACCCAGTATGATTTCAATAATAATCAAGACTAAATTCACAAAGCCTCACCTCATCATCCTCTTCATCTGTGCTCTTTCCTGATGGAGTGTTTGAGCTGTTCTTTCCCTCCTCTCCCAAAGTGGCACTGTCTCCATTGGGAGCTTTGGTTCCCTGCTCCGCTTCCCACTCCTGCAGGACCTCTTCCAGGTTGAATCGCCGCCTGTAGTTCACAAAAAAGTTCTTCACCTGCCCTACCGTTTTATTACCGATTACGTCTGCGATGGCTTGGAAGTCTTTTCCATACTTCCTGACACCTGTACAACAACACAGATGGATTTTTAAAGTTACACAAATATATGCAATGAAAAAATCATAAATGGATGAGAGCACCATTTAGCAGTCATTACAGTTTAGAGGTATGTTTTTGTACATAAAGTAAAAATGTAGTCACTTTTAGCTCTGGTGTTCAGCTCTGGCTCCTTTTTTAAATGCTCCTCTATTTTCACCAGTTAGGCTCTAACTGTGATAATCTGTTATCATCATCATCATCATCATCATCATCATCATCGTTTATTTGTATAGCACTTTAAGAACACACCAGGCAGACCAAAGTGCTGAACAACACAGATCAAAACAACTACCAAATTAAAAACACCATAAAATCATTACATACAATAAAATAAATAAGAAGGTGTCAGTTTCCTACAGAGTTAAAAGCCAGGGAATAAAAATAGGTTTTCAATCTGGACTTAAAGACCTGCACTGATGACGCTTGTCTAATTTGGAGGGGAAGGTGCACCCCAACAGAGCACTTCATTGTTTCACAGCAGGCTTACTGGTGGTTCCTAGGATATTTAAAAAGTAGAATGGGAGACAGAGCGGTCAGCTTTCAGCCCATCTTCTGTGGAACCAGCACCTAGTTTGTATTCAGGAGACAGACACCCTTGCTACTTTACAATTAGGCTTCAAATTTTTCTTTTTGACAAAACTCCCTCCCCTCAACCCCAACCTGCCATGGCAGATGGCTACCCCTCCCTGAGCCCGGTTCTGCTGGAGGTGTGTTCCTTGTTAAAAGAGAGTTTTTCCTTTCCACTGCCACCAAGTGCTCGCTTAACACGAGGTTGTCTGATTAATGGGGTTGTCTCATTGTTTACCCTAAAAGTAATGTAAGGTTAACCCTACAATATAAACCATCTTGAGTTGACTATTGTTGTAATTTGGTATAAAATAAAAAAAAAAAAAAAAATTATATATATATATATAAATAAAATATATACCGTAAATAAGAGTGAATTTAAAATGTAATCTACTTCTTGGTGCTGAAAAGTTGTTCACAATGGATTTTTAAAGTTTATTCTTTGAAAACAACTGGCTGCTGTGGTCAAAAATGGCTGTAAGAGTGAGAACCAGCCCATATAAAAGCCAAGAAGTTCTTTTTCATGTATGCCATTTGGTGGATTTTACTTTTAAAACCTGTAAGCAGCTGCTTTTTCTACATGGAGGTTACCTTGAACAGCCAGAAGTTGCTCATCTGTAGTCCAGCGGGCATTCACCTTCTGGTTACACTACAATATTGAATATTAAAGTTAAAACACACGACAAACTAAAAGATATAAAAACATTTCTACTTTCCACAACAGGGATCCTCATTTACATATATACTTTATCAGAACATAACTTTATCATAGCAGAAAACTCATTACCATAAATGGCTTCAACTGAGGAGTTTCATGCGATTTGATCATCATAATATCAGTCATCATCAGTGTATTTGTACCTCAGGTAGTCTGAAGTCTTCGATCCCAGACTCCAACATGTGTTTCAGTCCACTGTTCATCTGTTTGGCATTCTGGACCTGAAGAATAGACGAGAAAGTCAAAGGTGAGAATTAACAAAACTCCCAGAAAACCCTTTAAAACCTGAAGCTGTTTTCAGATGTCTCACTGGGATTGGCCATTTCCCAGTCGTTTGGATTGGACATTTTTTACCATCTCAGATTCATGGTGCAAAAAATCTGTGATGTCCAATTTCACCCATATCAGAACAGCTGTGGTAACTGTTCAATAAATTTCCACAGAGATGCGTGACCTTTGTCCTGCCTCCTACACATCATACTGAAGAAACACCATCACCTATATCAGACCTGGGCATTGTCTGCTCCTTGTCCAGGCTGTATGAAGTCAGTAGGAAAGTAGGATTCAAATGTAAATAAGTATTTAGCATTTATTTGTCCCATTTCAGCTGCCAAATACTCTTTGATAAACTCTGTCTTTGAAAAAAGTCTATAATAAAGAGAATGCAAAAAACAGAAGAACGTTGAGGAAATATTTATCAAACTTTATTGCTGTCATTCTGAAGGTCACTAGGTTTTTTTTTAGTTGACATACTTCAGTGTGTCCAAACAAATGCAGCTTCTCTACGAATATATTGTAACAGATATTTACGAGGGATGTATGCCAACCTCGATAGAAAAAAAAAAACAAAATTTGATGCAGAATGTAGAGTTGTATGGTCTAAGAGTATTTAGTAACTGAAGTAAGAGGTAAAGCTGTGTTCTTTGTTTGTGGAGAGCAGTTTGCTGTGTTTGAGAATTATCATTTGAATCACCATTATACAGAGAAATACAAGAACTTGACTGATACAGCGTGGGAATGGATGTGAAGATTTGCTAGCAAAACTGCAAAAGCAACAGGGACTTTTTACCAAGCTTTAGACATTAAGGGATGTAGCAGACATGGTGAGCTTTGCCGTAAAGTTTTTGGTTTTTTGGTTTTTTTTGCCATAAAGTTGAATAAAACAGTTAGTAAACAGTTCTCTCATGGTGAGTTTATCAAAAAGTATTTCCTGGACATTGCTGTGCCAATATGACCTGAAAAAAGACGCATTTGAAAATGTGCCCTTCTCTAGTCAATCCAAACAATAAGACAAACAATAAAGACGTTGCAGGAAATCAGGAGCATCAGTTCAAAAGCAAACTGGACAATTTTGGCCTTTTCTTCTTGGCAATGGACAAGTGTTGTGATGTTGATGACAAAATGCAGTTATTCATCTTTGTGTGTGGGATAACAAAAGAGTTCGAGATTATGGACGAGCTGGCAGAACACATTCAATGAAAGAAATCATTCAAAAGGACTAATTTGTTCATGGAGCTAAATGCTTGGATAGGTTTGGGCTGAAATGGGACAAATTTGCAGGTGTTACAACTGATGGGTGGACAAATTGGAAGAATTATTAAAAGTCGGATTATATAGACTTTTTAGGCCAGTGTGACAGAAATGACCACAAAACTGAAATGAATATTTTCTGAAAATAAAGTAATAAAAACAAATAAATAGCCATGGAAATTGTATTTTGGTTGTTTGCTGTCAGAAATGTGTAGAGTTTTTATTTTAATATTTGGAAAGAGGAAACAGGAAGTGCAGAGAACTTTGAGAAAGCATGACTGCACTAGTGTGTTTTACAACATTTTTTTCTCACTCTTTACAAGTGTAGTAGTTTCATACAATTGTATTACTTCTACAGGATGCTTATTTTGTACTCTGCTTTGTTAGTGCTTAACTACACTTACCTGTGGGTTATGTAACAGTCTATTAAGTCTGACAATCTGTTTATATGTCTTTCTAGTTTCACTCCAGTTCACTGATGTCAGTACATTGTGATTGCTGTGTATCACCATTTTTACATGCTGTAGTGCCATTTTTTTAAGCATTTCAAGTTTCCGTACATCAATACAACCGTGAAGACCTCTCTAAATATTTACAGGAAGGGTGATAAATAGCACTTGGATCAAATTTAAGCCCTCCCATTTCAAAATGTAAACTAACACACACATGTAAGCGGTACATCCAGCAAAAGTTATTTTGACTATAACCTCAACAGTGTTTTCTTATGTATTTTAAAAACAAAGAATAATGCTGCTAAGCATTCTGTTACTTACCAAGGGGCTACAACTGGAAACCCATTTTATGATTGTCTGTTAGTAGTTCAACATATTCCCACGGTTGCACAGACAGATATTAATGGGTTATTTTGACACAAAGAAAACTTGCGACCGGTGTCTGATGTGAGGAGACAAATTTTTTTTAGGTTTAGTAGTTCAGTAGTCAAGTGGATGAGGGCTACCTGTCTCTTGAGAGACACCAGCTCCATATCCAGCTGACGCAGAAGGGTGTTTGCAGCGGAGGAACTGCAGGAGACGGCCACAACATCCTCCTGGGTCAGGTACATGCCTTTGGGGGGACGACAGCGGGAGCGTTGGTGATGCCGGTGCTGCAGGGTCTGATGCTCCCTACGACCCAAAGCTACCTTAGATCCTGGCACTGGGGGCTCTGCCTGGTTCTGAAGGTAAGAGAATGATTTTAAACATTGATAAAAGTCTAGTTATATGAGGCCTTAAAAATAGCATTGACAACTAACCAAAATGCAGAAGCAGTGAATAAAAATGCGAAATATACGGCATCACTCAATAATCTGTCAGCCTACCTTTAGCAGCAGTAATTTAAAATAGAATGAACATATCTTTCATTTTGTTATGGAGGAGTTGTCACCCACTCTTCTTTACAAAATTGCTTCAGTACATTGAGGTTTTCTTTTTATCTTCTCTTCGTATTTATATTTTTCTTGTCTGTATATGCCTATTTAAAAATAGTTTACATAGGTAAAGTTAATGGGAGCAAACTTTCTTGCTTGTGTGCACAAACTTGGCCAAATAAAGTTGATTCTAATTCTGAAAGCTCAGGAGCCAAAACCTCTGCTTTTATAGAAGTGCTCACACTTGCTGATGATCAGTTAATCAACTGAATGTGAATTTGTTAGGTACCTGGCTGCTGCTTACGCTTTTAATTTCTATGTAAGCAATAAGGCTGCACTTAACCTTTCCCAGTTCGTTCCTTCATTTTGGCTTAATTGTTTTTAAATAAATAATAACATGGCATAATATGTCATGTTTTGTTGCTCATCCAAGGTTGTATTTACCTGTTTTCTTTTTCATTATAGCCTGCTACACACAACCTTAGAATTAAACCATTACATTTTCATCAATTTGGTTTTTTACAAAAAGGTTTCATTATTTACTAAATATGTTCCTTTCAGGAGGTACATCAGTAATGGCCTTAATTTGTCTGTCTGTACATCTGTTGGCAAGCCTTGAGTTAGAGCATGGACATTTATTGCTTTTTACTGTTTCTTTAAGGGAAAAATATCAAAGTCCTCAACTTTAAAGTTTAAAAATACACTTTGAGACTGCTCTCAACTGTCCGAGTCATTATAGAAGTGTCTTAACTCTGCATTTTTCCTACTGCATACAAGGTTATAAAACAATTACAAAAAGAAGCCCATGTAATAGAAGTCTATGGAAAAATCTACTATGACATATTTGACTTCCATCACTAATTTCAAGCGTAACTGAATACAAAATTACATTAATTTTTAAATTACATAATGACACCATCATTTTACTGGAAAACAAAAAGCCCAGAATAAAACTAACAACATTACAAGAGTCAAAACTTCAAGGAGGCCTAAAAGCACTAAATTTCCGCCAGTACTTCTTAGCCAACCAACTACAATACCTCATCAAATGGATACATTCAACCCATCACTTTCATTCATGGATGGACATCGAACAATCTGATTGTAAAATGGTCAATGGCCTGTAATTGTATAGCGCTTTACAGGGCAGCTGTGGCTCCATTGTAGCCACAGCTGCCCTGGGGCGCACTGACAGAGGTGAGGCTGCCGGACACTGGCGCCACCGGGCCCTTTGAGCACCACCAGTGGGCAATGGGTGAAGTGTCTTGCCCAAGGACACAACGACCGAGACTGTCGGAGCCGGGGCTCGAACCGGCAACTTTCCAATTACAAGACAAACTGCTAACTCTTGAGCCACGATCGCCCTGACACATTAAGTTTTATTAAAGACATATCAATCAAAGATTTACCATTTATAAGCAATACAATCAGACATCACAAGTGCAATAGCTTGGTGGAAGATTAATAAAATAAAAAACACTATATTCTCACCTACAACTCAAACACCCATATGGGATAACCCTGACTTCACTGCAAATAAATTACATTTTTGATAATTTCTTACAACCATCACTACTAGACAGCAACAATAAAACTGCAAAGTCATTAAAAACACAAAACTAAATAAACCAATATCCTGCATACCACTGGTGGTATGTGAGCTCCCTCTGGTGGTATGCGGGAAGTCTGCCGCAAAATTTTTAAGATGAAATAATATACTATGTTCTGATTTAATTTTTCAGAAATCCCTCAAATATACAGCTCTGCTATCACTTCCGACATAAATGAAGACAGAAAACTAAAAAAGCAGTGACGTTTGTAGGGTTACTGAAGTTGGGCTAGCTGGTATGTAATGATGTGCTACATGGTGGCTAGCTACACAGCTATGGTTAGCTTAATACAAACACATTAACACAGTGAAGCTGGAGAACGAACACTAACTTTTTTCCATTCGATAAAAGTTAACGCGAGGGTTCCCGATGGTTAGGGACAAATGCAATCGCATGTCGTGATGGTGTAAACGGACCAAACTTCAGTTAGGAGAACAACTGCGATAATCCATCCACATTACGAGGTTAGTTATTATTGTACTGCTGCATGGGCTGGGGTGTAGTTACATCGAAAGGTTTTAAAAACTGAGGTTTAAAATGAACAGTGGTAATAAAAACCGAGAAGGCCAACAGTGATCGCTGCCTTTTTTTAAGGGCTTTTTCTGATTAAATAAAACAAGATACAAAGCATTAAAACATATTAAAAACACAACAGCCTTGATAAACGCAGAGTAGTTTATTCATACCTCATCACTTAAAGAACGGATATCCCACCTGCTGTGAATGTTTTAATGCAGTACAGTTGTTATTATTATCCCTTGTCACATCCTTTTTATGACAGTTAAAATAAATAACATTCATATAAGAAATAAAATGTCTCGTGTAAATGGTGTTATATAGGCCAATACTACTGGCCTTTAATGTCAGTCATAAGGGTGGTACTTTTAAGAGCCATATATTTTATGAGGTGGCACTCATTTTGAAAAGTTTGAGAATCACTTCTCTAATGACAATGCACCACACACTCCAATCAACAAATGGGAAAAAGACCTAAACATCCACGCAGATAATCCATTTTGGAATTTATGGGATTAATTAATTCAAGGAAATTATGTGGGTTACCGTTGCTCCAAGACCGTAACAGTAAATGACTAAACTAATTAAATAATACGATATATTGCATTTTACAAATGTAAGAAATAGCACTAATATATACAAATTGCTCCACTGTAAATATCAAGAATAAAACAGATTCCCCTCTGCAAATCGCTACATTTTCGTGGTTAAGGGGTTTGTGTGTCCCAGGAATCCCAGGGGCTATGTTGTCTGGGGGCTTTTGTCCCCTGGTAGGGTTTCCCATGGCAAATTGGTCCTGGGTGAGGGACCAGACAAAGAGCGATTCAGAAGACCTCTATGAAAAGACCATCGAGGGAACAGTTCACCCTCCCCGGGATAGGGTTACTCGGGCCCCGCCCTGGAGCCAGGCCCGGGGAGGGTGCTCGAGGGCGAGCGTCTGGTGGCCGGGCACAGCCCGAAAAAGGGACATGGGCCCATCTTCCTGCAGGCCCACCACCCACAGGAGGCACCATAGGGGTCGGGTGCAATGTGAGTCGGGTGGCGGCCAGGAGGTGCAGAAATGGGCTTCCTCAGAAGGGTGCCTGGCCTCTCCCTAAGAGATAGGGTGAGGAGTTCAGCCATTCGGGAGGGGCTCAGAGTAGAGCTGCTGCTCCACATCGAAAGGAGCCAGTTCAGGTGGTTCGGGCATCTGACAAGGATGCCCCCTGGGTGCCTCCTGGGCGAGGTTTTCCGGGCATGTCCCACCGGGAGGAGGGGGTAGACCCAGGACACGCTGGAGAGATTATATCTCTCGGCTGGCCTGGGAACGCCTTGGTGTTCACCCGGACAAGCTGGAGGAGGTGGCTGGGGAGAGGGAGGTCTGGGCTTTTCTGCTTGGGCTGCTGCCCCCGCAACCCAGCCCCGGATAAGTGGAAGAAAATGGAAGGATGGATAACAGATATATGGTTGACATTTAACTCTAACCTGTGAACTTGGTCATTTGTTATTTTACAAATGACAATAGAGTCCGCAATAATATTTTTATCATGTCTAACAACACCAACATACAAGTAATACAACACACCTCACACAGCAAAAGATACATGTCATGGGACTGACTGAATCAGAGTTTGCATAAACTGCACAATCAACACCACTAATGACCACCTTCACACATTCTGGCTCTGTCCACCAATACAAAACTTCTGGAAAGTTTTGTATTGTACCAAATTATCCCACATCCTTGACCACAACATCCCACAATGCCCCGTTCTCTGTTTGGTGATCTAGAAGAAGCATAAACTCCAAACAGATCAGAACACCCCTTCTTGTGGCCCTGATTCTCACCAAGAAAACAATCGAAATCAGAATCGGAATCAGAATACACAATGAAATTATCTATAACAATACTGCTCAACTGGAAAAACAGGAAAAAGATCACCACTGCCACCGCAGAAATCAACAGACCAGGGGAAGAGAAGGGAAACGGAGGGACAAAAAACAGTAAGAATACAAAACCCGCTCTGAAGTTATTATTTCCTATTTTTTTTATTTATGTTCTTTGTTTTCGTGTACTCATTTTGTCTTACACCAGTACAGGATAAAATATCTATGTATGTCTTCAGATGAACTAAAAGAATATTGGGTGACAACCCCCCCCCCCCCCCCAAAAAAACAAACAAACAAACAAACAAACAAAAAAAACCCAAAACAAACAAACAAAAAACCCCAAAACAAACCAAACCAAAAACACATAACTGCCAAGAAGGGAAAAAAATGTAACCTAACATATAACCCTGGTGTGAATGTTGGCGTGAATGGTTTTCTGTCTCTATGTGTTAGCCCTGTGGCAGACTTGCCACCTGTCCAGGTTGTCTGCTGGAACTGCTTGCATACTCTTGCAGCATGAGGCCGGGCACTGTCGTGCACCAGAAGGACCCCCACGACCCTACGCCTGACAGTGGGTCCAAAGATGCCCAAATGATATACTGGTACCCTTGCCTGGCTTGTAGAAGTCTGCGTATCCCTCCATGGATATACTTCTCCAGACCATCACTGATCCATTACCAACTCAGTCATGCCCAACTCTTGGTATTTCAGATACTCTGATTCAACAGTGTTCCTTTATTTTTGTGAGCAGTATATGGTAAAGTTCAAAGGTTTTAACAAAAAAAATGGAATAAGGTGTGTTCAAATTACCTCTTTCTTAGTTTCCTTGCTGGGGTCATAGTCACTGTCGTTGGCTTCAATGGGATTGGCATCCTCTATCTCCTCATCACTGCAGCAACAATAAGCCAAAATCCAATCACTGGATGTCGTCACACAACAGCAACCTCACACCGACGCAGTAGAATCCAAAACTAACTCTTTGTGAGCTTACGTTTTTAGGTAACTGAAATGATGATGGAGGTCAGTCAATAAAAACAGACACATTAAGTAACAATTTTAATGATTTTTCATATTTAAAAAAATCTCAAGGGCATGAGTCTGCAATGGTTTCTGCATAAAAATTCCCAAAATGTCCCAGGGAAGTTTCAATTTCCAGACAGGGACAGGTAGGTCTGACTGTGAGACGGGCTTTTTGCTTAACAGGTGAGACGGGCTTTTTGCTTAACAAATGCTCTCTTGTCGCCCTAGATTTTTTAACTGAGGTATGTCCACAAACTGTGGATAAATGGGTGTCAGAGTGCTTTGCGCTTTGACGAGACAAAATGCCTTCTTTTCAGCAAAAAAAGAGAAAACTTTTTTTTTCAAAACAAAGGACTATAGTCAGATTCAAGGAGTAGTGTTGATCTATGTGCTGTACCTCTCATCCTGGTTGCTCCTATTGGCCAATTTACGAGCCTGTCTGTCCATCAGACTTGTTCTGGAACGTGTCTTTTTCCATGAATAGTAGTACTTCACCAGACTGGAGATGGATTTGTCCGGTAACTGAAGCAAAAAATAAATAAATAAAATAAAATAAACAAAACACGTGATATTTTCATAGAAACAGTACCTCAAAACTGTTTGTACAGTACCCTCCCCCAAATCTTTATGGTTTATTGTTAATATCAGAAACATTACATTACTGGATCAGAAACACTGATGTTGCTGTGTTAAGTGGTTACCATCTGCTGGATGCGGTGAAAGCTCTTTCCGTGGAAACTAAAGGCCTGTTCAAACAACACTTTGTCCTCCACTGTCCACTCATCTGGGAACGGGGTGAAATTTGGCAAGTCGGCCAGAGATTTCTCAATATTGTGTTTGTGCCAGAAGAGCATGCCAAGAGCCTGAAGACACACACACAAAGGGTTACCAAAACACAGATACCACAGGCTTAAAGCAGCAACCGCCTAGGCTAAAAGATGAAGCCATTTGGCCAAATCCCATGTTAATTAGCAGGTGCTCATTTTACTCACTTTAACTCTGTAGCTACCCACTCTTTGTTACTGTTCTCTACAGGAGTTTGAAATAATGACCTAATGGTAGTCATACACCAGCTGTCATTCTTCAACTGTGTAAAAAAAATCCTTATTTTACAGATAAACAAGGAAATGGTTTGGCATAATCAACCTACAGTAAAGCCAAGTTCATAACAACAGTTCTGCTGTTTACTTAACTAATAGGATATTTTCAAGACATAAAAACTATTTCAGTAGCCTATTTACACTCAAATAGTACTTGCTAATGATGGGAAAAGATTCTGGGCTGTCTGCTCTCACTTGTAGAATCATCATGCCAAATGAAACATGCCCAAGTGCCAAACTATTAACAACCACTTGTTAATAGTTTGGTCATTTTTGCTCCTTTGCATTTTGACAATCATGTAACTATGTTAAAATAAAACATCATCATCTTATATTTCATGACTTTTTTAGAAGGAATTTAAATATTATATGGTGAATTTGGGGACGTGTGGGATTGAAAATAATTGCCAACAATGTCATTTTGACCCCATAGAAATTCATGTAAAACAGCAAACGAGACTTGGGTGTGGAAAACTATCGAGAGTAGATCAGCCAAAGCAGGCTGATCTGTGTCTCAGGCCTGAGGAGCAGAGTTCTGGAGTTGAAGAGCTACAGACGTGTGATGAAGCAGTGTGGATCATGGATGAGAGGCTGCAGACTTGGTGACGTGGAGGCATTTGTGGACAGTCTTGTTGTTGAGTGTTAAAATAAGTTCTTTAAAAATCAAAAAATTATTTAATATAAAGGCAACATGAGCAGAGAGTACAAACATGTTAAGGGATTGACTGTGTTAGTTCAGTGAGTTATTTGTAAAGAAAACAATTTTCAGTAGCATTCAAAAACTAATGTGTACACTTATGTCTGCATTGTGTGTGGCCAGAAAGAGAGTGCCAATTTGTTTATTTGGTAGCTCAATGAAAGGCTTCAGTGAGTTAACCACGGAGTCAGGTACTTCTGACTCCGTGGTATAATTCTCAAACACGTAGCCTAAAGCAGATGACTCTGGAGAGGCTGGAGCTGGAGAGGAAATGGCGTGTCACAAATTTAGAGGATCATCATTTAGCCTGGAGAAATAGTTTGCTGCTTTATAAGAAAGCCCTCCGCAAAGCCAGAACATCTTACTATTCATCACTGATTGAAGAAAATAAGAACAACCCCAGGTTTCTCTTCAGCACTGTAGCCAGGCTGACAAAAAGTCAGAGCTCTTTTGAGCCAACCATCCCTTTAACGTTAACTAGTAATGACTTCATGAACTTCTTCACAAATAAAATTCTTATCATTAGAGAAAAAATTACCAATAATCATCCCACAGATGTAATATTATCTACAGCTACTCTTAGTACCATTGATGTTAAGTTAGACTCTTTTTCTCCAATTGATCTTTCTGAGTTAACTTCAATAATTACTTCCTCCAAACCATCAACGTGTCTTTTAGACCCCATTCCTACAAAACTGCTCAAAGAAGTCCTGCCATTAATTAATTCTTCGATCTTAAATATGATCAACCTATCTCTAATAATCGGCTATGTACCACAGGCCTTCAAGCTGGCTGTAGTTAAACCTTTACTCAAAAAGCATCTCTAGACCCAGCAGTCTTAGCTAATTATAGGCCAATCTCCAACCTTCCTTTCATATCAAAAATCCTTGAAAGAGTAGTTGTCAAACAGCTAACTGATCATCTGCAGAGGAATGGCTTATTTGAAGAGTTTCAGTCAGGTTTCAGAGCTCATCACAGCACAGAAACAGCTTTAGTGAAGGTTACAAATGATCTTCTTATGGCCTCTGACAGTGGACTCATCTCTGTGCTTGTCCTGCTAGACCTCAGTGCAGCGTTCGATACTGTCGACCATAATATCCTATTAGAGCGAATAGAACATGCTGTAGGTATTACAGGTACTGTGCTGCAGTGGTATCATATCTATCTAATAGACTCCAATTTGTGCATGTAAATGGAGAGTCCTCTTCACACACTGAGGTTAATTATGGAGTTCCACAGGGTTCAGTGCTAGGACCAATTCTGTTTACATCATACATGCTTCCCTTAGGCAGCATCATTAGAAGACATAGCATACATTTACACTGCTATGCAGATGACACCCAACTCTATCTGTCCATGAAGCCAGATAACACACACCAATGAGTTAAACTGCAGGAATGTCTTAAAGACATAAAGACCTGGATGGCCGCTAACTTTCTGCTTCTTAATTCAGATAAAACTGAGGTTATTGTACTCGGCCCTGAAAATCTTAGAAATATGGTATCTAACCATATTCTTACTCTGGATGGCATTACCTTGGCCTCCAGTAACGCTGTGAGGAACCTTGGAGTCATTTTTGACCAGGACATGTCCTTCAACGCACATATTAAACAAATATGTAAGACTGCTTTCTTCCATTTGTGCAACATCTCTAAAATGAGAAATATCCTGTAATTCACTAAACTGTAATTCATTATTATCAGGATGTCCAAAAAACTCACTGAAAAGCCTTCAGCTAATCCAAAATGCTGCAGCAAGAGTACTGACAGGGACTAGAAAGAGAGAGCAGATTTCCCCTCTATTGGCTTCCCTTCATTGGCTTCCTGTTAAATCCAGAATTGAATTCAAAATCCTGCTCCTCACATACAAGGTCTTAAATAATCAGGCCCCATCTTATCTTAATGACCTTGTAGTACCATATCACCCTATTAGAGCACTTCGCTCTCGCTCTGCAGGCCTACTTGTTGTTCCTAGAGTATTTAAAAGTAGAATGGGAGGCAGAGCCTTCAGTTTTCAGGCCCCTCTTCTGTGGAACCAGCTTCCAGTTTGGATTCAGGAGACAGACACTATCTCTACTTTTAAGAATAGGCTTAAAACTTTCCTTTTTGCTAAAGCATATAGTTAGGGCTGGACCAGGTAACCCTGAATCCTCCCTTAGTTATGCTGCAATAGACATAGTTCTGCCGGGGATTCCCATGATGCATTGAGTTTTTCCTTTCCAGTCACCTTTCTCACTCACTATGTGTTAATAGACCTCTCTGCATTGAAACATATCTGTTTTTAACCTCTGTCTCTCTTCCCCAGCATGTCTTTTATCCTGTCTTCCTTCTCTCACCCCAACCGGTCGCAGCAGATGGCCCCGCCCCTCCCTGAGCCTGGTTCTGCCAGAGGTTTCTTCCTGTTAAAAGGGAGTTTTTCCTTCCCACTGTCGCCAAAGTGCTTGCTCATAGGGGGTCATATGATTGTTGGGTTTTTCTCTGTATCTATGAAGCGCCTTGAGGCGACTTTTGTTGTGATTTGGCGCTATATAAGTTAAGAGTGAGAAAGCAAGCAAGGACGCCAACATCTCCATCTGACCAGTTACCTCCTGCAGCTCTCCACGTGTCCTGAGCCTACCCTGGGGCCTGTTCCCAGAAGGACATTTACAGAACACTATGCCCAGAAGGCACCCATCCTTCCCATATGCCCAAATCACCTCAACTGGCTCCTTTTGATGTGGAGGAGTAGTGGGCCTAGTCTGAGCTCCTCCCGTATGGCCATACTTCTTCCAACTATCTTTAAAGGAGGTCCTTAGGTGTTAATTTCCGCAATCTCTTTCTTTTGGTGACTACCCAGAGCTCATGGCCCAACCCAGTTTCACGGCAAAGCATGTAATAGACATGCCGGTTCTTGCCTATCTAAAACGTGAAATGGACTCCGTAAAATGTCTCCCCCTGCTGTTACTGCAGTTTACTGCAACTTACTGCAAGCATGTACATTTCAATCATGAAATGGACATGTTGGACCAGTATGTCCATTACACATTTTGCTGTGATATCGGGTTGCATGGCCATAGGCCAAAGTAGGAACATTGCTTTCGCGCTCAGCTCCTTCTTCACCACAACAGTCTGGTACAGCGTTGCATCACAGACGACACTGAACCAATCTGTCGGTCAATCTACTGTTTCACTCTCCCCAGACCCTGAGATATTTAAACTCCTCCACTTGGGGCAACAACTCATCCCTGACTAAGACACTATGTAGGTTGGGTGGGTGTAAGGGGCAGAGACCCTTGCAGATCGATCCTAAGTTGGCGAATTTTACTTTATCCAAAATTCACAACGTTCTCCTTCTACAATAATTAAATTATTTATATTATGAGTTAACTATTGTGCTGTGTGATAAACCCTTTGTGTATTAATTAATTCTAACATACAGGGAGTGCAGAATTATTAGGCAAATGAGTATTTTGTCCACATCATCCTCTTCATGCATGTTGTCTTACTCCAAGCTGTATAGGCTCGAAAGCCTACTACCAATTAAGCATATTAGGTGATGTGCATCTCTGTAATGAGAAGGGGTGTGGTCTAATGACATCACCACCCTATATCAGGTGTGCATAATTATTAGGCAACGTCCTTTCCTTTGGCAAAATGGGTCAAAAGAAGGACTTGACAGGCTCAGAAAAGTCAAAAATAGTGAGATATCTTGCAGAGGGATGCAGCAGTCTCAAAATTGCAAAGCTTCTGAAGCGTGATCATCGAACAATCAAGCGTTTCATTCAAAATAGTCAACAGGGTCGCAAGAAGCGTGTGGAAAAACCAAGGCGCAAAATAACTGCCCATGAACTGAGAAAAGTCAAGCGTGCAGCTGCCAAGATGCCACTTGCCACCAGTTTGGCCATATTTCAGAGCTGCAACATCACTGGAGTGCCCAAAAGCACAAGGTGTGCAATACTCAGAGACATGGCCAAGGTAAGAAAGGCTGAAAGACTGCATCCTTCAAGAAAAACGTGATTTTCATGCAGGACAATGCTCCATCACACGCGTCCAAGTACTCCACAGCGTGGCTGGCAAGAAAGGGTATAAAAAGAAGAAAAACTAATGACATGGCCTCCTTGTTCACCTGATCTGAACCCCATTGAGAACCTGTGGTCCATCATCAAATGTGAGATTTACAAGGAGGGAAAACAGTACACCTCTCTGAACAGTGTCTGGGAGGCTGTGGTTGCTGCTGCACGCAATGTTGATGGTGAACAGATCAAAACACTGACAGAATCCATGGATGGCAGGCTTTTGAGTGTCCTTGCAAAGAAAGGTGGCTATATTGGTCGCTGATTTGTTTTTGTTTTGTTTTTGAATGTCAGCAATGTATATTTGTGAATGTGGAGATGTTATATTGGTGTCACTGGTAAAAATAAATAATTGAAATGGGTATATATTTGTTTTTTGTTAAGTTGCCTAATAATTATGCACAGTAATAGTCACCTGCACACACAGATATCCCCCTAAAATAGCTAAAAACAAACTAAAAACTACTTCCAAAAACATTCAGCTTTGATATTAATGAGTTTTTTGGGTTCATTGAGAACATGGTTGTTGTTCAATAATAAAATTATTCCTCAAAAATACAACTTGCCTAATAATTCTGCACTCCCTGTACAGTTCAGATCTGTACTGAAATAATCTAAACCATTTGTACAACTCACAAAGCCCCTAAAACTTAATCTTAACTTCATATTTTGTAAAACCTTACCTATGATTAGAAAAAACAAATGTAAATTTTCAACTTGTGAAAAGAATTACATCTCTTCCATCACTGCTGTTGTTGTGGGACGGGGTGAAAATAACCCCTCATATTGGTTCTAGCAGTAAAGCCAGCATGTCATTACACTTGAGAGCTGTACAAAGTTAAAACTGGTAATTTATTTTCTTTTGTGACTGTCACAAAAATGTAAAGATGGCGTGTTAGCTACTTTCCATGTGAGTTTCACAAGGTGAGCAAAGGTTGCTTCAAGAAGGCAGCCCAAAACTGAAAAATGTCACAGTGTGTGCAGTTTTAAAGGCCGCTACTGCTGGCACTCTACAGCTGTTAGGTTGGGACCAAGGAAAGTATTGCTTCACTTCAGTGTCTCTTATGTTGGGTTTAGTAAATACCGGAGTCATTCTGTATACAGCCTCAATCTTTTACATTGAGAACAGTGGGGAATTTTCTATCCAATTTTCTAATCCAGTTTTTTTTAACATGAGTGAAAAAATATGGGGCTGAGATGGAAAAGGTGTCATATCATTAATAATAATGTGTGACATAGGAAAAAATGTCATATCTCTAGCATGTCTACCACATTCTTTTTCATTGTTTTATAGTTTTTTGAAAACAACTGAAGACTTTTCACAACCAGCTGTTACTGCAGCTTGTCAATTGGGGAATGAACAAGATAATACGTTTCCCCTATACAGACTGTGACCACATTTAGTTAAACTTTGTGGCACGTTTAAAAGAAAAGTCAGCTGCTGTATAGCTCACCTGTTCCACGTTGTATCCATGTTTTTCTTTGGCAATAGCAATGTATTCATCAACTGTGGAGGGAGACACACACAGACTGTTAGATGGATCTGATCTTTTGTGTCAAAAAGAAGAAAGAAAAAAAGAAATCACAGAAGGTGGACTAAATATTTTCAGTCAAACACAATATTAACATTACGTTTGGAGTCAATGATGGTGTGATAAGGAGACCAAACCAGCATCCCTCCGCTGTCTTTATCTGTGTACTTGGTGGCACCTGTACAAACATTATAGAAAAATGATAAAAATAACAGATTTTATTCAGCTGCTGCTAATTTAACACTTATAAGTTATTTTATCAGTGATATACACCAGATACAGTTTGTACATATGTTATTACAGAATATCATCAGGGAAGAACTATTCCTATTACTCCTTCTGTTTGAGCCACTTCAGTAGCAAGCAATATTTATTTATATAGCACTTGCCATAAAAAGGAGTCATCAAGTGCTGTCATGAAAATAATGAAAAACAGCAGAAAGTTTTATAGCAGGTAAAACAATAAACAAAAATGTAAAAGAAATTAAAAGACACCAAAAAATATAAAGTAAAAAAGATACTAGACTCGATGAGAAAACATATACTGCACTAAAGCAGAACTCACACAACACACTCTACTGAAATTCCAGACTATATATCTCTGGCTGACTTCCACAGACTCAGCAAACCTCAGTGAACAGGCAGAGTATTCCAATAGTTGGACATGATAGTCTCAGTATGGTTCTCCTCAGTACGGTTGTCCAAGGAGGAAAAAGAAAACATCAATACTAAAATTAATTTAAAATTAAGCTGTATTTCAGCTGAATGAAGCGAATACGGCACTTATTGTTCCAAATAATTATCGTAACACAACATGGCTTCAAAGAGAAAGGCCTCTACCCCACTAACAGCTATGTAGTTGATGTTCATTATTGCAGGCTTAATGGGTCATGGATGCAATATTGAGCTGTGTCAGACCACATGGAAAATCGTTCGGGTCGCTGGCTGTACAGAGCAGGGGGGGAACCATAGCTGAACTTACCAGAGAGTCCAGACTGTGGGGAAGTACAATGAGCAAATAAAGAGTGAAATCTGGAGCAGAGCAGTTGAAGGGGTTTCAGGCCGGTTCAATCTTTCACAGTAAGCACTCCGTTTTTTTTCCTTAGCATAGCAAATACCATACCTTATCCAAAATACCTTGCCGTAATGCTCTTCTAATACAATAATTAAATTATTTAGCTGTAGGACATTCTTTAGCAGGTTTTAAAATCTATTTTACCTTCACAATATGTAATTAAATTATCTAAATGCTAAATAAATGACGAAATGAGGTGTGAGTCGAGAATTGCACAGCACCCTTTTAATAAAACAATCATTGTTAATTATATGACTCAAAACGAACTGTAATCATGATCAAACTCCAGTCGTACTTTTCCACCTGACATTTTATATTGTTAATAAATTGGAAGAAACACGACAGTCATAGCTGTCAGTGAAGTTTGTGTCACTTCGGTTCATGTTTGCCTCCGCGGCCTTTACGCTGACTTTAAAACAAGCTGATACCACAGCAAGCCGACTGAAAATCGGACTCTTAACTATTACTGCAGTCAGTTTTAATCCACTAGCAAAACTAACGTATAGGCAGTGAGCGTAGTACAGTACAGTCTGATACTGTACACATACCGAGGCTACCACGGCTCATCACTCAGGTAGAAAACAATAAAAACTCACCGGGCTCAAAATCGGGGATTGTGGCCTGGTAGTCTGCTCCAACACGCATTCCTACATCTGGAAAACACAAACAACAACCACGAAAACAGTTTAATTTAACTAGTCATATTCAAAACACGGACATCGGGAGCGGTAAGAAGCTGTTCGAGGCTATATCACCGTGTTCGTCGTCGCTGCCACTTTCGTCAGAAAAATGTCCGTTAGAGGCTGTGGATGGACTTTTGGTGCCATTTGAGCGACCCTTCCCTAAATAATCCGAGCCCTTTTCCATCATGCCCGGCATCTCTGCGCTCTGATTCACCGATTTTAGCTGCTATGTCGGGATATAAAATGTCAGCAGGAGCTGGACGTTTTTCTTTTGCTGCTGTTTATTCCGTCGCCGCAGCTCTATCCGTGTCGCTGTAACCCTTCTCGTGACTCTCACCGTGCTTGCACGGTTAATTCCGGCTGCGATATGCTATGTTTAACAACCGAGCAATCTCTTCTTAGTTTTTAGCAAATCTTTAATCCAAATTGTTCCTCCGAGGGATATTTTAGTTGCGTAGACCTGTAGCTGGGGGCCTAACCATGGCGGCGGAAGTCTTTTTACGCACCTTTGGGTGCGGTAGTGCGACTCCTGCTGCTGCGGTACCGTTGAAATGAGATTCCTCCGCCGAGACAAACTGAAGAAGAAAAAAAACAGTCAGGAGGTTTAGTGCCAACAAAATGCAGATTCAGCATTAGGATAACGCAACGGTGAATGCAGAATATCCGGAAACTGTAAATATTACCAATAAATCACATTATAAATGTCATAATTTCAAATAAATTCATGTCAGGTTATTCTTATATCGTATGTCAGGTTATTACAGACTGTATATTGTATGTCCTACCACTGACAACACTTAATGATTATGCGACCTGTTATCCTGTTATTCTTGTTTAAAATTTGCTTATTAATTACCCTTCTGCGTGGACTCTCTGCGACCAGTAGAGAAAGATCCCGCACAACAATGAAGCATTTAAACTGCACTGTAAGCTAAAGGAATCCACTAACACATAATATCTGTAATAACGAAGATACTTGCAGGTATATAAGCCTTCAGACTCCCTGTGATTTATTTAATCACTTGGTTTGAAAAAAGTGTTTGGCCCCTTCAGGATTTTCTATTTTTTTATATGGTCGTCACACTTAAACGATTCAGATCATCAAACAAATTTTAATATTAGAGAGAAAAAAACACAAGTAAACACGAAATTCACTTTGTAAATGGTGCTTATTATTAAGGGGGAAAAATCCTAACCCTACATAGCCCTGGGTGAAAACTAACACAGGGCCATGTAAGTTGATGACAAAGTACCTGTTCTTCATCGGCTGGGAGCAAAGCAGTTTTCACCTGAACGCTGCACTATAAGTGTTAGTGATTGTCTCTGTCCTTTAAGGCTGCTTCTCTGTTGTTTCTCTGAAGATTGCTAATTCGTCATCTCTTCTGTGCAGAAGCCTGGATGTTTCCCTGGCCAAGTGTTTTTGTGAGTGAGAGAGAGCCAAGGAGGAGATTCTGTGTCTGCATGGATTTAAAAGTGTAAATTTGATTCACCAACAGAGTTACTTTTCCCAATTTATAAATATAGTCTGTGATTAATTACTTGATTGAAGATGCTGTAAATAACTTCTATGAGGACTGTAAATAACTGGTCGTGCATCAACATACAGGATTACGTTAAGTATGTGATTGGGTACATTAGCACTTTCGTTAACAACAATGCCAACACCTTTAACATGGTCATTCCCCACAAACACACCCATAAACTGTCTACACTTTGCCTGTACCTCACCTGGACTCTTTGACTGGGAAGCCTCAGTCTGTCAGTGTTGGTAATAAACCTTCAGCCGGTATTACTATAAACATGGGCACTCCACAAAGAGGCATTTTCAGTCCCATCCGCTACACTCTGTTCACCAACAACTGTCATCTTAAAGTTTGTGGACAACACCATCCTGATAGGACACAGTACATACAAAGCAACCTACAGAAGGGAGGTCTGATGTCTATGTGCGAGAACAACAACCTCACTCTCAACACAGCCAAGACAAAAGAGATCATAGTGCAAGAAGAGGAGATTCCACCTGCCACCGGTCATCTGGGAGCTGGAAGTGGAGAGGGTAAGCTGCTTGGGTATCTACATCAGTGAGGACGTGTAATACCAAGTAGTCTGGTATGTTGCCTAAAATCCTCAGCAGTGTCTACAGCTGCATTGTGGAGAATATCTTGACCAGTACAGTAATGCCAGTGCTATGCACCACAAATGCCTGCAAAGTAGTGAGGACTGCCAAACCATTTTCAAGTTTTCACAATTGATTATTAAGTATTTATTGGCATCAGACAAACTAGAAAGGATGCCACTGCCTATTGAACAGAATTTTTGTAATATGGAACAATAAAGGCATTAATGTGATTGGTTAAAAAAGTTGGGCCAAGGCAAGGGTTTAAACTTGGCCCTCCCTTTATGGTCTTTGTCCATCCCTTGGTCATGTTTCATCTTCTGCACTGGGCTTGTCCTGCAAGATAAGAGCAGACAACTCCTCCCACTTCACCATGGCAACAACTCTGTCAGCCCTGGGGAGGAAGGGTGAGAGGGAGAGAAAGAGAGAGAGAAAGAGAGAGCGCTCTTCTCTAAAACCTTTGAATAAAACTTTTGAACAAGATGGAAAAAAAGTCACAAAATACTTGCACTATAAGAAAAATTCCAAAAACAAGCAGCATAGCCTGCTAATCTTCTGTCAAAAAGTTATTAGGCCTTTTTTAATGAAATAAATTGATTTTTACAGTAATCGCCATTAAACGGGCATTCAGTTATTGGTAAAATGGAAACATTCTTATTTACAGCACAGCCTCTGTATCAATAACTTCTTTATCAAATCTGTACCACTAGTACTCAACACCTGTAGAACTAATAACACGTAGGCTTCATTTTGTGTTAAATATAAATCTATTTTATTTCACTCTATTTCTCCTTTGACAAGATCAGTAAATTGCAGTTACACCAACATGAATAAATAAATTCACAAACTGAACATCTTTTAAACATACTTTCCAGATAAGTTGTATCTCATGTGAATGTGTTCTTATATATGCATTCAAGTATTCGCTCGTCTATTGTAAGACACATATGATCTTGGGTATCATCTGATTCTTAATCCATAAGGTTCAATCTCATGTCGACCCAGCCAGCCGAAATTGTGGTTTATTAAAATGGGACAAACAGACAAATGGCACAGCTGTCGTGCCGAAAATAAATGCGCACTATCACAATATCATAGTGCCTTTTCCAGTTACGATCACATGGCCGCAAACTCGGTACAGTAGAAATGCGGTATAGCTTACAAACGTAGTCCTCGTGTGTGTGTGTGTGTGTGTGTGTGTGTGTGTGAGAGAGAGAGAGAGAGAGAGAGAGAGAGAGAGAGAGAGATTTCACTGTATTTCTAAGTTTTTTCACTTAGAAAAAACGGTGAACCTGCCAGAGGGCTGAAGACTTGAAAACTATTTCTCTTTGGAAAAGCGAGCGAAATCCCTCACCTCGGGAAACCCAGGTGCAACACTTTGAAGCACATTGGTTCCGTTTAGGTGGCCCCACTTTACATTTTCAGCATAAAGTAAAAAAAAACAACACACATTTGTTTTCACTACAGGTGCAATTACTTACTGTGGTACGTTTTCTTAATACCGAAATATTATGTCTGCAGTGTTTTTAATTACAATCAGTGACGTGATGATAATGTAATGCTCACTGTATAAAGCATCAATACGCCTCTCTCACTCCTCTGGCATCCACCCTCTCTCCCCACATATGTTTGAAGCTCGCTCTATCACAGCCAGTCTCTGGCCCATCTCGAAGCTTGTGCAGCAATAATCTGCCAATAGCGAGCCTGCTGAGGTGGGGAGAGAGCGAGCACAAGCACATACTATACAGCGTGCGAAGCTCGTGTTTATATGTAATATGTGAGCGGCAGGAAGCAGCTCGTTCTGCTCATTGCAGAAGGACGGCAGGATGGCGAGAGGACGGCGGGGTCTCGTGGCCCCTCAGAACACGTTTCTAGAGAACATCGTCCGCCGGTCCAACGGTAAGATACGATCCGGTTCTGATCTATTCTGCACCTGGCTTCAAATGGTGATAATATATTTCTTATATATAATGTTTTGTGATTTTGTTGCTCATTTCGCCTTCAGGCATAGCCACATAAACACATAAACACACACGGGCAATTGCTAAAAACCCAAGTAGTACTGAAACCACAAGTAATTATGGTTTAAATTTATTATGGTAGCTCTTTACTTTCAGTGATGGCTATTCCTCTCTCTCTCTCTCTCTCGCTCTCCCTCTCTCCCTCACTTTCCCTACACACACACACACACACACACACACACACACACACATATATATATATATATATATTCACACGTTGTAACAGTTACAAAAGGCACATAGGCTCCTTATTAACCAGTAGGGGTATGGCAAATCAATTTCATAGAGCAAAGTTTATTGGATAAACAACTACCAATTTAGAGCTGCAGAGAATAAAAACAAACTAAATAGCAGGGTTGACAGTACCAAACCGTTAAGACACTTTATTAATAAACATTACTTTAAAGGACCAGGTTCACTGCCATGATGCTGCCCCTAGTTAAAATAGCAGCTCAAGAAAATAGTTAACTAAAATGGTGGAGACTAGCCACTTGAAGGCAACCTACAGGGAGGAGGGACCAAGGGTGCCACCAATCACTCACCCGTGCAATCTTTCTGAAATCCTCACTGCCACTCTCACTGCAAGTTAAATGGCCCGTTATACTTGTTTCCCGGTATGTACACTCCAATCCACAAAAGGGAATTCCACCACACGTGCCTAGCCCCCCTCCCCCTGCAAGCAGCTGTGTCTTCACTAAAGAAAATTAAAATAAACATGCATATCAAGCAATACAGAACACAAAACTCAGGAAATATTATATACAGGAATACAAACACACACACACATACCGTTTAAAATACAATTATCAGCAGTACAACTAAAAGCATGATTAAAATATAACAAACTGTTAACACTAAAGCACTATAAAACAAGGAACCAATCGATGCCAGTCAAACACGACGGCAACAAAGCAACAAAGGGTACAAGACAGCAGTGGTGTGTAGGCCTGTAACAAGAGAAAGAAACCAGTTATCCAGGGTCCACCCTACTTCTAAAAACAAAGAAAAGTACAAATGAAGTCACTTAAAAACAGCAAAAGTACATAAGTGCAAATTGCATCAATAATAATATGTACACTATAAAACTAAGAAAATTTTCTAATTGTTACTCGCTGCTCTCTATGGGCGTATTTGCTTTAACTAAAGCCACACTAATCGGGGGGAATAATTATTTTACTAAATCACAGCCTGTATAGTAACATACTACATTTACCTTTGCTGTAAGCTAACATTACCATCACATCTCACTGAATTGAATAAAATTACTCAGCTGCCTTAATTCAAACTGACACTACTCTACATTTATAATAATAATAATAATCAGTTTGTGGTTCCAAGTTTCACAAGAAACAATTTTCTTGAATGTTTTGCAAAGTACTGGTTGTTAAAGTAAATCCCTTTTTTGCTGCTAGTGCTCTCTCAGAAATGCCCAGACTTATCCCATTGTTGCTTATACTAGGAAATGTAAATGTGCTGCATTGGTATCGAAAAGATACTTGCAAAATGGATGGATGGATGGATTTTTTTTTTTCATATCACCAGGCACTAATTTAAATGCTAGGAAGGTCCTCTAGACATGCTTTGAATTACACCAGCCATTATTCAGTAAAATGGGGTAACTGCATCTCTAATTATATATTAACAAAAGACATTCATGAAGACTCAAGAAGGAATGCAGCACACTAAATCCAGTGCCAAGACCATGACCATGCTGGAAAAGATAAGCAACTTTAATGACTTGAGTTTTCATTCATTATATTTATATGATGTCAATTTACAACAGTCACTTCAAGGCACTTTTATATTGTAAAGACCCTAAGACAATAACAGAAGAAAAATAGAGTACTTAGAGGAAGATGTCCGTGAAGGTTATCAGTCATCCAGGTCATCGTAGTCTAAGGAGCTTGGAAAGAAAAGCGTCTGGACTTTTTTAAGTTGCTTGAAGACGTTTCACCTCTCATCCGAGAAGCTTCTTCAGTTCTATGGTCAAATGGTGGAGAGTCCCAGATTTAAGATCTGTGGAAGTAACCCACCACGAGGGACAATTGACCCAATAATGATCCTCTACCTAATCACATGAGCCAAGGTGTGAAAATGGGTGTAGGTCACAATCAGCCAAGGTTTCGGGTGAGCTCATTGTGAAACCTAGCCCCACCCTATCATGTGATTTCCTGAGGTCAGATGGCCCAGGATGTGAGTGGGCGTTAAGGCATCTGGGAAGGGATCTCAAAACTGGATTATAGATGGCAGACAATTAGTGTCGTAAACCACCGCCTGAGAGCAATGAGAGGCGAAACGTCTTCAAGCAACTTAAAATCAAATCAAATCAAATTCAAATTCAAATTCAAATTTTATTTGTCACGTACACAGTCATACACAGTACGATATGTAGTGAAATGCTTGGACAACTGCTCGTGACCTAAAGAAAACAAAAAAAAGGAAAGGCTATGAATAAGATAGGAAATAAATATGAAAAATTAAAAAGGGTAAATTTAACTAGGAAGGAATAAAATATAAATTAAGGTTAAAAATGAAATAACTGTACAACACAAATTAGAATGAAGGGTAAATTTAACTGGGAAGAATAAGATAAAATATATAAATTAAAGTTGAAAATAAAATAACTGTACAACAAAATACACAATATAGAACTATATAAGAATGTATGAAGAAATATAAATAAATATATACACAATAACAGCAGCTGTACAAGTATTAACCGGAAATGAAGAATATAGTGACCAGTGTTGTGCAAAAACAAAGTCCAGAATGTCCAGTGTGTGTGTAAGAACTATATGTGTGGGTCAGTACTGTGTGGTGGTGTGATTGAGAGACCGTATCGCCTGCGGGAAGAAGCTCCTCCTCAGTCTCTCTGTGTTGGTCTTCAGGGAGCGGAATCGCTTTCCTGACCTCAACAGAGAGAACATAAAGAAGTCCAGACGCTTTTCTTTCCAAGCTCCTTAGAGTACTTAGAGGAAGTAACAAGCAAGACAGTATTTTCCCCATAGTAGCTTCTTTTCATTGCCTTCGTGTTAAATCCAGAATCAAATTTCAACGTCCTTCTCCTTATGTAAGGTCTTGAATAATCAGGCCCCATTTTACCATCCATATTTTATCTGTGAAAAGTGCTTTATAAATAAATGTTACTTACTTAATTACTTTCTTAGCCTCTGGTTCCTGAGGTAAAAGTAGAATGTGGGGCAGAAAAAAAAGAGTTTTTCTTTTCTGCCGTCGCCTTATTTCCTCATAGAACATCTGATTGTTGGGGGTGGGATGGGAATCAAGAACCAGTTCCCAGGAGTTCAATTCCTTTGAACTGTTAGTCTGTGTGCCTGCTCATTGATTCCACTTGTACTACAATCAGCTGATTTTGGCACATTCTTAAAGGTGGATATAGACATTACTTTTATTTTTAATTCACAAAAGGACAAAAATACAAGAGTAAGTGGAACCTCCATCCAGGACAAACACATTTTGCTGCCAACACAAATTCGGCTCTTTGCAAGTACCTGCACAGACAACATGCTAACACTAAGCTAGCTAAAAACCTAGAGTGATTTTAAAGCTGAGTGAATCCCATCCCTGGTCCAGCAACTAGACCCTGAACTTCAACAGGTAACAAACAAATCAGTAAGAGAATCAATAAGTAATATCACTTATCGATACCAATAATAATGGTATTGGAATTGATAAATTCTTATTAATTCCCATCCACTATTAGAGGTTTCCCCTCTGTTATTGGAGGGTCCCAACCTTACAATAAAACGCACTTGGAGGACACTGTTGTGATTTGGCACTTTATAAATTATCATGAATTGAACTGAATTGAAAAATGACTGTCTTTTAATAGCACAGGTATTAAGTGTAGGCCAGTTGGTTATTAAATAAAAAGAATCATCATAATTAGTTTAACACTGATTTTACAGGTGTAAAAGTGAGGCAATTATTTATTAGTTTAATTTACCACTTAATTGATTAGCAATAATTACTTACATAATAGTTAGCTTAACTTAGCTTCTCTATTGAGTTTGGTGCTATTGAACAACCAAAATATTTTATCAGAATAATGTGGACTCTGGAAGGCTGCAATGGGCATTTTTTAAACTAGTTGTTGTAGCCCTCGTGAAATGTGGAGAAATATTGTGTATGCTGGATTCATATAATTTTTCAGTCATGTGATGTTGCGAAGTAGGGCAGATTATCACTTACTGGTTTCTGTGGTCAGATACCAATTTTGTGCTGGGAAACGCTCAGATCGTGGAGTGGCCTATCGTCTATAGCAATGATGGCTTCTGTAAACTCTCTGGCTACCATCGTGCTGAGGTCATGCAAAAGAGCAGCACCTGCAGGTACCACAACACACATGGATACCACCGCATGGATTATTGAGGACTGATTGTCTCAAGTAAATGTGTACTGTATCAATGCAAATACTTGGTTTTCCTCTGCAGCTTCATGTATGGAGAGCTGACAGACAAGGAAATGAGTGAGAAGGTTCGACAGACCTTTGAGAACTACGAGATGAACTCTTTTGAGATTCTGATGTACAAGAAAAACCGTGAGTATTTAATAGTACTGGATATGACCGTGTAAGCTGCATCCAAAAATGTTTGTATGAGCTGCTTCCTCAAAAACCCAGATACCTAAGGATCTCAAGAAATCTAGAAATTGTATATATGCTAATCTGGGACACACCATGCTAAAAGCTCACAGCCTTTTAATTACCTAGCCAGGAGTCAGCAACCTTTAAGACCCAAAGAGCTATTTGGACCTGGTTTCCACGCAAAAAAAAAAAACTGGGAGCCGCAAATACTTTTTGACATCTAAAATGAAGATAACACCGTATATATTGTTTTTTTTACCTTTATGCCTTGTGTGAACAACTAAAGTAAGTAAAGTTTATTTATTAAGTGCTTTTCACAGACAGGCAGTCACAAAGCGCTGTACACAAATATTAAAATAAACAATACAATCAATAGACATTATACATAATGTAAAAGATCAAATGTAAATAATGTAAAGAATGTAAAATACGTAGATCAACAAAAGGCTTGTTTGAACAGAATATTTTTAACTGCTTTTTAAAAGAATCCACAGAGCAACTAAGGTGTGTTGCTTATGAAATCCATGAAGTGCTACAGAGAAAATGACATTTTATTCATGTAAATAACACATTTTGAACTCTTAAAGAAATATAACAAAAGGAAAGACAGCCAGCTGAACTAAAATGATCCAGCAAACAAAAACTGTTGTGAGCCGCCACCCTTATATCGCCTTTGGGCTTTTGGAGCCTTGACCTGACTTTTAAAGAATAATTGAAAAAAAAAGCACTATGCTGCAAAAAAAATTTTGATATTTGCAAAATTCTGCCTAAATATGTATTTTACCTGGTTAATGTGTGTGGCGGGGCGTGGTCTGCAGCGCCGCTGCAGGGGAGGCAGACGCACCTGAGCGGGACCCGCAATCACGCCTCGCTGCCTTAAAGTCTGTGCCCTCTCTGCTGTTGAAAAGCTACAGCTGGCTGTATGCTACAGCAACCGTGTGTGAAAAGTGGTCAATAAAGAGATGCTGAAAAGCATGATCATGCAAACATCGTCAGGTCTGCCGTGACATGTTTACAATAAGACTTCTGGTCCCGAACCTCTGCGCACAGCGTCTGCAAATCGGGGCTTTCATCTTTACGCAGGACTGTAAGCTGTCATCTGTGAGGCGTGAGCGGTGTTTGTTTTTAACGTAGTTCACGGTGGAGAACAGCCGCTGACATAATGTGGATCCGAAGATCCATGATTGGCCTACCTGGGGTTGAAAGTCTCGATAAACGCACAGCGTTTCGGCGGGTATACCGGCTTCTGTGAGTGTGACGCTTATTTTGAGCGATGAAAAAAATAATAAGATATAATTTTATTTTTATATTTCAAAATCACAATAATCTTCCAATTTAGAACTACAAGTTTAAAAAAAAAGAACTAAACACAAATAAAATACACTTCAGCTAAATACTTATAATTTATTTTCCCAAACCACCCGGAGCCGCAAAATAAAGACTAAAGAGCCGCATGCGGCTCCGGAGCCGCGGGTTGCTGACCCCTGACCTAGCCTATTACATTTGCAAACAACTTTTGCCAGTAAACAAAAAAAAAACCCAAAACGTATTTGATAAAGAATTCAGAAGGTGAAGGTTCCTTTATTTTTTATTTCTGTGTTTTTATATATTTTTATAAGCATAACACCACCTAAAGCAAACTTCACACATCATACAAAATAACTTAGTATTTAACAAGACTTTGGTTTTAAAATGGTATTGATTCTTCTAAGTTGTAAGATTATACTATACAACTTTCCTTTTTGATAAAATTTATGGTTGGATCAGCTGACCCAGAACACTTGTTTAGGTATGCTGCAATAGGTCAAGGCTGCTGGAGGCTGCATATCAACAGAAACACTGGGCTTTTTTGGCTCCCCCGTTATCTTTTTCTCTGTTGGTGACAAGTTGTATAGTTAGGGGTTGTTTTGTGTAAAGGATCAGTGAAAAAAATATTGTTCTTTTTTTTCTGCCTGGATAGAAAGTTATCGGTGAAATTTAAATCTCTCTATTTGGGAGCAAATAACATAATTAGAATAGAAGATATCAAGCTAATGCCACTGAGCTATGTATCGCTGCAGATCGCATACGTTTACTTTTCAAGTTCAAAGCTTGCAATTGGTCTTTCCATGGGATGCAGCATTTAACATTCCATTTTTAGGCACTTGCCATTATTGAATATTTCTTTGTTGTAACAGTGCTTCTTGGCAGTAGATTTTATACCATTGGAAAACACATTTCCTCTAAATGGTGTAACATTTATAAGGAAATTGAATTGGTTTGTTGAGCAGCAGAGTTGAGTATGTGGGTTGTATCAATGAAAACCTTGGCATATCATCTCTGCCAATGCCAAACAGGTTATTTTCCAATTGACTCCTTTTTGGTGGTTGGATGATTAGTCTAAAGAAACAAGACATATTAAGAGTTCAACAGTTTATTCATCCTCATTCATGCTCAGTGGCGGTCCTAGCCTGTTTGGCGCCCTGGGCGAACACTAACCTCTGCCCCCCCCCCCCCCCCCCTCACACACACACACACACACACACACACACACACACACACACACACACGTTAAGGATTGTACCGAATTGGTGAATTGTACTGGGTTGCACACACACACACACACACACACACACACACACACACACACACACACACACACACACATATGAAGAGAGAGAGAGTATGCATAGTAGCATAGTATGCAAACGGCTACCAAACAGCCATCATAACTCGTCATACAATGAGAACAGGACAAATCAACAACTGACACTGACTAATTAATATTAAAATCTGTAACATAATGTATTATTTGGAGTTTAGTCTGTTACTGTTAATATTTTTACCATTTCTTCTTGGAACAACTGTAACCCATATAGTGTCCTTAGGGATTAATAAAGATTCTGATTGTTTCAGGATACATGACATTATCCAACGACACATCTGCTTACCTCTGTCTTTTGCTCGTTTCTCCTCCTCTTCTTTTCTCTTTTTTCTAAACTGAGGACCTGATGGCTTTGAACTTTTCTTGTCCATCTCCCATTGGTTTTAATTTTGCACTCCAGTATGAACACCCATCCCCCAACCTGAGGATCACCACAACATAACCTTCACCTTAGTTCACAGATTCACTTTGTCTAGGGTTTATTTCTGGGATTCCAGGATTCAAATCATGAATACATAATGGATTTGGATTTACAACATTATGAATGAAATGTGCTCTATTTGGAAGCAGCAGGGCCCCCTCCCCTTTTGACGGGTTGTGTGTGAGACTTTAAATCATCAAACTATAAATTATAAATTGTTATTGATCCCTTTACCCCTAGTCCTAATCTGTATATTTATTTTCTTACTCTTCTTCTTCTTATTGTTTGTTTACTTGCACTGCTGTAACTGGAGCCTCGTCGTCTCGTCTCTCTATATACTGGACTGTATGTAGCGGAGATGACAATAAAGTTTACTTTGACTTCAGCAGCGAGCAGGCGCACCGAGGGCTCTCGCGCTCACTTTTCGCTTATAGAATTTCGAAAAAACATCAGTGCACATTATAAGTCTGTATCATGATGTCTGGTGTTTTCGTGTTTGTTGGTTTGTTTTTATTTTGTGTTATTTTGCGAATTGGTTATTAGATGCTGCTCCAGCCAGCCGGAGAATACGCCACCCCCCCCCCCCCTCTCCTCCCTGTGCCGCAAGCAGCAGGTGCACCTCGCAAATGGAGGGCGCCCTTACTCCCAGCAAATGGGCGATAGAAAACCGATCGGTGCCTATGCCATTCCCACTATGCGCTGGCATGATGTCGGGGCAGCATGAGTACGAGCAATTTTTTTTTTCCTGATGCCTGTGATGCCGCCCCCCACCACGATGCCGCCCCGGGAAACCGCCTGTGTCGCCCGTATCAAAAACCACTACTGCTCATGCTGGCCAGCTTGCTGTGGGATGGCATCCCAGTGTTTGCCACAAGTCGCCAGTGCATTTGTATTGGCCAATCTGGCACAAGCAGCACACCCAAGGCAATCCCATAAGTGTTCAATAGCACTGAGATCTGGACTGCAGGTCCGTTTTTCCATCCTCTCCACTCCACTTCAGGGTTCCGTGCTAAGACCACTTCTCTTTACATTACACATGCTTCCATTAGGCAGTATCATTAGAGAACATAGCATATGTTTTCATTGCTAGGTAGATGATACCCAGCTTTATCCATGAAGACAGACACCACACACACCAATTAGCTAGACTATAGGAATGTATTTAAAACATAAAGACCTGGATGACCTGGATTCAGATAAAACTGAGGTTATTGTGCTCTGCCCTAAAGAATTTTGAAACATGGTTTCTAACCAGATACTTAGTCTGAATGGCATTACCTTGGCCTCCAGTAACAGTGTAAAGAATCATTTTTAAATGAATCTTTTTTGACCACAGTATGTTCTTCAGTGTGCATATTAAACTGTTTTCTTTTGATTGCACAATATGTCTAAAATTAGAAATATTTTGTATGAGAAAACTACTTTATGCATTTATTTCTTCCAGGCTGGACAATAATTCATTATTGTCAGGTTGTCTTAAAAACTCCCCAAAAAGCCTTCAGTTGATCGAAAATGCTGCAGCAAAAGTAATAATATATAAATAAAACTAAATTGAAATGAATTCAACTGACCACTGTAGTAGGGACCATGCTTACAGTTGCTGCGTATCATGCACCAATCAGGTACCTAATTGTCAGCACCTAGTGTAACAGTATACAGTAGAATCAGCTGCTCGGCATTGGCAGAGAAGGTTTGGCAACTGCGCATTTTCCATTTTCATATGTGTTTTCCTTACAAATGTGGCACAATTTAGGGGGAAATAAACAGGCTTTCCAACAATATAAGAAGAAGGATGGTTACAACAAAGATAACTGAAAAAACACCAGGGCTGGTCTAGCATACCAGGCATTTTCCTGGTGGGCCATCGCACTTTTGGGCCGATGTGCCAGCCTGAAGGGCTGCTGCGTAGCAACCGTACAAGCACTGATAGCAGCTCGTTGGTTCATTTTCATTACTGACAGTGGATTTCCCAATTAAATCTCTCAATATGACCGGCGCCTCCCCTACCTTCGCTGTTGTCTCACGTTTCTTGTAGAAAAAGTTTAGTGTGGAAGAAGTGGCAAACAAAAAAAAAAAAAACAGGCCCCACAGTCACAGAAAGCTGCTGCTGCTAGCACCAAGCCATCCTGTTCAATCCTGGTATTAATGTAATAGGGCTGCAGAAAAGCAGATGCCAACACAGATCACTGGTGCATCTCAGGTCCAACATAGAGACAGGCAACAGTCCACACCCTTACAAGATCTAACACTTATTTGTCTTTCCTCAACATTTTTCTTCTTTTTTGTGAGAATTCATTTATCATTTTTCTTTTTGTTTTGTGTTTTTTGCCTGTTCTATCCAGCACTGTTTCAATCAGCATTATTGTCTGAAGGCCAAGAAAAAAGCCCATCAGATTGCTATAGTGGTCAATTTGACTGTCATAGTTTATTAGTTTATTAGTTATTTGAGATGTTCCGAGAGAGGTGGAGTCTAAGACCGCACTCTACACATAGACAAACAGGCACACACTCAGATACAAACAAACATACATTCCCACCCTCATTTCACATATACTCAGCAGCTGGTGTCAGCACAGCCCCTCCCAAGAACCCTCAATGTCTACATGTATTTAAAATTGAGAGCACCAGCACCAGAGGTGAAGCAAAATAAACAGACCGTCTTTTGGACGCCCATCCCCAAGGCCCAATATGTATGCGTCATGAGAGTGGAAGTAATGTGAGCCTCTAAGTGGTGGAATAAAATTGAGGCGCAGGTGGCCTGGAGAGGAAAAAGGACATATGACTCCCCTGCACCTCAGTGACGCACCTGTACCTCAAGGCCCTGCATGTGTGGTGGTGTGAAGGAGCGGGAGGAGAGATGCAATTGCGGATGGGGCGGAAAGGATTGGCAGTGGGGGCAAAGTACCCTATTCTTGGAGCCAGCTCCCCTGCTGACCCCCATGGGCATCCCTGTTCCCTGAAATCCACCAAGGGCAGGGGGCCTGGACCAATCCAGACCAGGGCCCACAGCAGCAGCACCACCAAGCCCCATAGAGCACAGGGCGGCCCACCTGTCCCCACCGCAGAGGACAAACAATGCCCACTCTACATTCAGTCAACTCTCAGACTACATAAGACAATAGACACCAAGGTTAGGTTTATCCTCCACCTCTGCTAGATCCCTCCCACTTATAGAAGCAGCTTCTGCTTCAATCAATCAATCGATCAATTAAAACAGAATATTATGGATTTCAAAATCTTATTTGGTTTTCATATGTACCTATTTTCAATGATATCAACTTTAATAGCAGGAAATTAACTCTATACATATTCTTTTTTTCTATTGCCAAATTTTTCAAGTAACTTATATTTGACAACAACATAAAAAAAAGCCATGAAATTCTGTTTTTGGTGCTACCCCCCAATATTTGCATGTACCCCTATGAAAAAATTCTGGAGGCACCCCTGCTAGTACCAACTGTGGAGAAGTGAAGAAGAGATGGAGAAAGTGAAATTAATGTGGTAAGAAAATAGATGGAGAAACATAATTATGAAGGGAGAGTATCACAGATTACCAACTTGTTTCAATAGATCAAACAAGATGAAATATATACATATATACATTACATATATTGCCGTCTGAACCAGAAATGCCAGGGCTTTTTTTTGTCCCATTTCAGCTCTGCCAAACACAAATTTCCTTACATTTTATATATTTATCATGGGGGTCTTGAGGCAATTGTTGTGATTTTGCGGTATATGAATGAATAAACTTTAATATCTATACACAAACTCTTGTAGTAAAATGACAATTGGAGAATTTCTATGTGGATGATGAGTAAATTTAAACTAGTGATTAGTAAATAATATGAAAATCTGCAGTATTAGTATTTGATAATGAAAAGAAATTTCTATTCTACTTATCCACTGAAAAATTCACTTGTCCCTAACAGGTAAACAAGCTTCAGTATTAAGCCCTGTAGTGTTCTGTTAGTATTATTGTAACCTAACAGCAATTTGGAGTCTTCCACTGGACTGTAAGTTAGGGCAGGCTGGGGAGCAGTTAAATAATGTAGTGATATCCAGATGCTGTAACAAATTATATTGTATAGACAAAAAGGATTAGCAGACCTTTGTATGCATATGACGTGGTAGTAAATACATTACATTGCAAGTGACTAGCAGGTGTATATACAGCTTTAGGCATAAAGTTGTTGATTTACCGATATAGCAGTGGGTTACGGTGCATGTGATCACTCACTGAACTTCAGAGAGTGTGAACAAAAAACATTTAGGTTGTAGACCGCATACACACAATATTATCAGATGGTGTCGATATCAGAATTATATTGTTTAAAAGAACCTTTTTGTACAATAAATTTTTAAATTGGATATTTAAAATGGAGTGGTCCCACCGATGGTTACTTGAATTTTTGACACCATCATGTCAACATGCCAATGCCCAGAGGAAATGTAGTACTGCAGTGAAACAGTACAAATCACAAATAAATTGTTGTCTACTTGTTATTCTTTTTTAAAATTTTATTTTAATTTTGCGTTATTATATTTTCCTTGTTGACAGATTGTTGTTGTGAGAAACAGTGCTTTACTTCCTGTTCTGTTCCGCAGGGATGCCAGTTTGGTTTTTCATGAAGATTGCCCCAATCAGAAATGAGCAGGACAAAGTTGTCCTGTTTCTCTGCACTTTCAGTGACATCACTGCCTTCAAGCAACCGATTGAGGATGAATCTTCTAAAGGTGGGTTGGTTCCAAAGTGTGGGTAATCTTGACAGAGATAAAAGACAAACATAGAAAAGGCTGAAGGAACAGAATAGGAGCACACAGCTGGATTAACCTAAGGATATAAAAAACAGAAACTCAAAACTATAGACTTGAAATAACAATATCAAAGGAAATTTTACCAGGTGTAGGGAAAAAATAAACATAGACATATAAACATTAGGAAATGGCTGACAGCTCAATTCCAACAATACATAATCCTCTTTCAAATAAATAAAACTCTAGAAAGAACCAAAAACCCCAAAACTCATAACATAGACAGCCCCAACAGCAAGTGTGCCAGAAGTGTAAAAGGGTCAAAAAGCTATTATCCTATAAGGATCACCTTAGCCTTCATTCGCATCCACTCAAAGTCATCTACTGAGCATAAATATTTACTATATTGAAGAAGAAAGATGTGTAAAAGTATTGTGAGCTTACTTGGGAAAAGTGACGAGACAGAAATCTCAAATATGAACAGGAATTCATAAATACTGATGTATCACCCTGTTTCAGAAAATCATTTCTTCTGTTGACATTTGGGCATTTATTGAAGAGGAACAATGCACAGAACTCTATAAGCCTCAGCCTTAGGTAAGGTAAATAAATAAAAAAAATGGCAGTGGTGCCACTATCGAAACTTTGGGGCATTACTGGAGATTGACAATTCATCTCTTCTTCCACAACATCGCAGGATAAAATACTGTCCTTACTCAAGAGTACACTTTAGCTAACTTTCAGAAGAGTTGATTCTGTTAATCTGGACATAGTATTTTCAGTGTTTCCTTATTTATCCAAGCAACTTCTTCGGTTTTAGCTGAATGCAAGTTTCCCCAACCTTATAGAGAGTACATTTGTATGATTACTGAAACTAGCACCACTGACGAACGATGGGCTGTGAGGTCAGTTTCTTGATTATTAATATGCACATTGTCACAATCTCAGCATTGCAATATAGTAAAAGATGTAACGTCCTCAATTCAGAGATAGTCTTTCCCCACTTCACGTAAATGGTCTCCTTGACTCCTTGCTCAAACTACTGTTCCTCCCTGTCCAGGATGCGTGTATCCTCATCTTGGAGTATACATGCATATGTATAAAATTCCCCTCTCCCCCCTGTGGATGGTCTTTATCCTTCAAGCTCAGGTCCTCTGCAAGAGGCCTGGGAGCTTTAGGGTGCTGCACAGTGTCTTTGCTGTTCTTAGGACTGAGCTGCTCTGGACAGATCTCGGATGTTGTTCCTGGGATCTGCTGGAGCCACTCACCTAACATGGGAGTCACTGCACCGAGTGCTCCGATTACCACTGGGACCACTGTTACCTTCACCCTCCATATCTTCTCAAGCTCTTCTCTGAGTCATTGGAACTTCTCCAACTTCCTTTTTCCTGATGTTGCTGTCATTCGGTTTCGCTACATCTATCACAGGGGTCGGCAATCTGCGGCTCTTTAGTCGTTATAGTGCGGCTCCTCGTGGTTTGGGAAAATAAATTAGAAGTATTTAGCTGAAGTGTATTTTATTTATGTTAGTTCTTTTTTTTTTAACTTGTAGTTCTAAATTGGAAGATTATTGTGATATTGAAATATAAAAATAAAATTATATTCTTTTATTTTTTCATCGCTCAAAATAAGCGTCACACTCGCAGAAGCCGGTATACCCGCCGAAACGCCGTGCATTTATCGAGACTTTCAACCCCAGGTAGGCCAATTATGGACCTTCGGATCCACATTATGTCAGCAGCTGTTCTCCAGCGTGAACTATGTTAAAAACAAACACGCTCACGCCTCACAGAGGACAGCTTACAGTCCTGCGTAAAGATGAAAGTCACTTCGTACAGCCCCGATTTGCAGACGCTGTGCGCAGAGGTTCAGGAGCAGAAGTCCCATTGTAAACATATCACGGCAGACCCGACGATGTTTGCATGAACACGCTTTTCAGCATCTCTTTATTGACCACTTTTCACACACGGTTGCTATACGCATACACCCGGCTGTAGCTTTTCAGCTCACAGCCCGACACACACCAACACAACAGCATAGAGAGCACAGACGTTAAGGCGGTGAGGAGTGACTGTGGGTGCCGCTCAGGTGCGTCTGCCTCCCCTGCTGCGGTGCTGCAGACCACGCCCCGCCACACACATTAACCAGGTAAAATACATATTTAGACAGAATTTTGCAAATATCTATTTTTCATTTTTTAGCAGCATAGTGCTTTTTTTCCAATTATTTTTTAAAAGTCAGGTCAAGGCTCCAAAAGCCCAAAGGCGATATAAGGGTGGCGGCTCACAACAGCTTTTGTTTGCTGGATCATTTTAGTTCAGCTGGCTGTCTTTCCTTTTGTTATATTTCTTTAAGAGTTCAAAATGTGTTAATGACATAAATAAAATGTAATTTTCTCTGTAGCACTTCATGGATTTCATAAGTAACACACCTTAGTTGTTCACACAAAGCATAAAGGTAAAAAACAGTATATACAGTGTTATCTTCATTTTAGATCTCAAAACGTATTTGTGGCTCCCAGTGTTTTCTTTTACGCGGAAACCAGGTCCAAATGGCTCTTTGGGTCTTAAAGGTTGCTGACCCCCCTAATCTATCACTACGGCCATTTTCCTCTGCTTCTCCACTACTACTATGTCTGTTTGGTTAGCCATCGCCATTTTGTCTGTCTGTGGAAGTCCCCAGGATCTTAGCTA
This sequence comes from Simochromis diagramma, assembly GCF_900408965.1. Taxonomy (NCBI): domain Eukaryota; kingdom Metazoa; phylum Chordata; class Actinopteri; order Cichliformes; family Cichlidae; genus Simochromis; species Simochromis diagramma. The sequence goes on along the minus strand of NW_024387304.1, from coordinate 3,204,671 downwards.
GGTCATTCTCAACCACCCATTTTGACCTCGGGACTTCCAAGCCATATTCGGCACAGATGTTTCTATATACTATGCCGGCCACTTGGTTATAGCGTTCTATGTATGGCCCTGCCTGCTAGCATCTTGCACCCTGCTGTTATGTGCTAGATTGTCTAAGGGGTATCTTTACACAGCCTGCACCTGGGGTCTTGCCCAGTGTGATAGACCCCAGCCTCTATGGATCTTGTGCTCAGAGCTGGTTTCTGTGGTGCCATGATTAGTGCCTCTGTGTTATCTGTCAGTCCAGCTTTGTCCAGCCACTGGTAGGATTTATGGATGTCAGCCACTTCCTCTATCTGCTGGTGGCACATACCGTGAAGGCATCTGTCCTTCCATGATGGTTCCTCCTCTTTCTTGGGTTTCTGCTGCCTGAGGTATTCACTGAGCATGCAGTTGGTCGTGGCCATTTTTCTGATGTACTCATGAATGTTTGTTGTCTCATCCTGAACTGTGGTACTGACACTCAGTAGTCCCCGGCCTCCTTTCTTCCACTTAGTGTACAGTCTCAGGGTGCTGGACTTGGGGTGAAACTCTCTATGCATGGTAAGGAGCTTCCTTGTCTTGATGTCAGTGTCTTCTACCTCCTTTGACCAGCTTATTATTGCAGAAGGGTATGTGATCACAAGCAGGTCGTAGTTGTTGATAGCCCGAATGCGGTTCTCCCATTCAGTTGACACCTCAGGACTTCCCTGACCCTGCAGGTATTTGTTGGGTTCAGTTTTTCTAGCAGCCTCTTTATGGTTCCCATTTGCCTGTGGGATTCCCAGGTACTTGTAGCTGGTAAGCAAACTGAAGGGGATCCTGATGTGGCTTGACAATAGGTCAGAGCTGGTCAAGGATAAGTCTTTCCAGTGTCTTCATGACATGGGAAGTTAGTGCCACAGGTCTGAAATCCTGGGGGCCACTGGGACCCCAGTGTGTCTCATTTCCTGTGCGTCTTTGGCACAGGAATGAGGCATGATGTCTTCCACAGCAGTGGGACCCTCTGCATACTCAGACTCATCATGAACAGTTTATGAAGGTGCTGGTCTTGAAGACACAGGGACTCACCCCATCTGGTCCAGCAGATTTTCTTGAGTGGAGTCTTCTCATTAGTCTCTGAACCCAGGCATGAGTGAAAGTGATAGGTGGGGGAGGGGTGTCAGAACTATTACAAGGGGCAATGGTGCCAGGTGGTAAGAGAGCGAGAAAGAGTGGTGTAGCTGTGTATTACACGCTGACTAGAGGCAAGTCAGAAGGGTGGTGATCATTCATTGCAGTGATGAATCTGTTGAAAAACACATACAGCTCATTAGCTCTGTCCTTACCGCCCCCAGCTCCTCTGCTGTTAATTGGCCCGAATCCAGTGATTGTCTTCCTGCTACTCCACACCTTTCTCATGCTGTTCTGCTGGAGTTTCCAAACCAGCTTTCTCTTGTAATTGTCTTTAGCCTCTCTGATCTTGCCCTTCAATAACAAATGAACCATTCTGACCATTCATATACCTTATACCTTCCTAGGGAAAGTCTCACTTCAGTTGATGTTACTATACTTTGGGTCATACCACTACGGTTTGCTGTCATGGAAAGCTATCCGTCTTTAACATTAAATGGTTGGAATATTTAAAATTGTTTAAAAAAAAGGAAAGAACCAAACCAACAAAACTAGCCTACTATGGCTAACTGGGTTAAACATTAGTTGCTTCAAAATCCAGCAGTGTTTTAGTCATTCATCATGTTTAATGTTAAGATAAGTTTTCAGTGTCTTCATGCTGTTGTGTTATCTCCTTGACAGGGTGGGGTAAATTTGCTCGTTTGACTCGTGCACTAACCAGCAGTCGAGGAGTTCTTCAGCAGCTTGCCCCAGCTGTCCATAAAGGAGAGAATGTTCATAAACATTCACGCCTGGCAGAGGTAACACCATTTCCCCTACAGTAAGGTCTTTTTTCTCCCTAATGAAAAAACAAACAAACAAAAAAAAACACTGGGAATGTGTACTGCAAGGGTTGAGGAGGTGATTATGAGAATGTGTGCCAGGCACAGTAGCAGGAGGGCGGGCCACACAAAGCACACACATTAATACAGAAAAACAAACAGGGAACCCAGGAGTAAAAAGAGTTGTAGAAACATCTTTTGTCACACATCAGCCATCTATAGAAGATAGAGGATTATGAGCTCATTTTGTCAGTTTGCTGAAAAAATTATCTGAATTAAATTTGTAATAGTCACCATGCCAAAAATAGAGATAAATACATCTAAATAACAAGAAGAATTGTGCTAAGCTAAAAGGTTTGTTGCCCCAAAATAAGTTTTTAAAAATACTTTATCATGTTTGTTGAACTTCTACTAAGTCAGGTACTTCTGGATAATTGCTGAATGTTATGTCTTACTTACTATAGGACAGAAAATACTGTAAGATAGCTCAAATGTGCTGTTTAGCAAAGTATTTCAGTCTCAGGCTGGACAGTTTTAGGTAAAAACAAGTTGTACTATACTGCATCTCTTGTTCACATTATGGTAATATATTCTTTCTGCTTTTAAGCCCAGCCTAACTCTTTTGTGTGTGTGTGTGTGTGTGTGTGTGTGTGTGTGTGTGTGTGTGTTTTGCAGGTTCTCCAGCTGGGTTCAGATATCTTGCCTCAGTACAAACAGGAAACCCCAAAGACACCACCACACATCATTCTCCACTACTGCCTTTTCAAGACCACGTGGGACTGGGTTATCCTCATCCTGACATTCTACACTGCTATCATGGTGCCCTACAATGTCTCCTTCAAGACCAAGCAGAACAACGTCACGTGGCTGGTGGTGGACAGCATTGTGGATGTCATCTTCCTCGTGGACATTGTCCTCAATTTCCACACTACGTTTGTTGGTCCAGCTGGAGAGGTTATCTCTGATCCCAAACTAATTCGCATGAACTATGTCAAAACCTGGTTTGTCATCGACCTCTTGTCCTGCTTGCCTTATGATGTTATCAACGCTTTTGAGAATGTGGATGAGGTTTGTGGGGATTTTTATTATAATTTATTTAAGATGAATGCTATGTTTTTACATCCTCTTTGTTCAGTCATGAGGTTGCAGTCATGATTGAACACTGGGTTCCTGTCACAGACCAGAGTCATCATTTAAAACTAATCAGTGTGTAGTACCTAAGCTGAGCAGACTTAATAAGCTGTTCAGTGCAACTGAGTCTCTTGGAATTTGGGGATATTTTAGGGACATATGTTGATGATGTTTTAGATTGAAAATAACTACTGTGTTTAATTATCAATGAATCTATTATTCAGCTCCATTCAAATCCAAAGGCATTTGGTTGATTAAGACTTTCCATAATCACAACAGTATTAAATGATTATAAGTGATTTGTAACCTTTAGCAATTCAAATCACATTTGTTGAGAATGAGCTCTTGTTATGCAAATCTTTGAAACCAAAAAAATATAATTGGCTGATTTATGTCATGTTTGGGTTTGACCAGCAAATAGAACTCTTTAGAATTTGAATATTTTTTGGGTTAAGACTGGAAGTATTTAGCCTAGTCTAATTTTTGATTGAGGGAGAAACTGGAGTTTCTAGAGAAGACAAGTGAAAGCACAGTGTATACAAAGCAAGATGTAATGTATTATCTTTATAACAAGTTTCCTATGTTATGCACAGGCCCTTAAACTTCAGCTTGTAGAATCAAAGCTCAAACATAGAGGTGGAAGTGTGATGATTTGGGTGTCCCTTGACTAAAAGAGATATGACAGAATTTTGCTGAGAAAACGCCTATGGGAGCAGCTATATTTTGACTTTTCGTAGAACAGAGTGCCGGCTTCCAACTCATATTCTTTTATTTGTGTTTTCTTTCAGCATTAACGTGAGAGTGCAGCTACAATGGATTTTTCATCTCAGAGACTCACTTTATTTTTTACTTCATGTGTTTTTAAGTCTTTGCAAACTGGCCTGAATTTTAATTTACTCAAGCAGTTTGCTACGAACCCAATTCCACAGAGGACTTGGGCTTATTTAATGCATAGTAACTTCTCAACAGAAAATATACATATAAAATGTAACAGTTATAAACTTCCAGTTTAACATAGGCTTACACACAGCTAACAAGTTGGTTACTCTTTTGAGACCTGCATATATGTGTCTTTCAGAAAGGCATCAATTTTAAATACTATAGTTTAAATAATCTTTGGTAGTGAGGAACTAGTTTCTGTAATGCATCAAATTTCTGTGTGTCTATTTTTGATTTTTTGATAGCCAACTCTTCCTACACAGTCAGGAGTTGCGCATCCGAACTTGGCACATAAGTCCATTATAGGCTTTTGAAGACTCTGAAGACCATGTCACATATTATCTTGTCATTGTCCTGCATAAACTGTTCATGATGAGTCTGAGTATGCAGAGGGTCCCACTGCTGTGGAAGACATCATGCCTCATTCCTGTCATTACGTTGTTGACAATTGACAGGCAAGCGGGCTAACAGTTCCAAGGAATTCCCATCCTTACTTCTTATTCCCTTAGGTGGATTGGGCATGCAACCTTTTTCCTGCTCAGAACCATGGCCCCTATATTGGAGGAGTTAATTCTAATTCTTCACACGACATTGTAGAGGCATGTCAACCAAGGCAGCCCTACATCATCCAGGGCCATCTGGAAGTCAGGGCCTATTTCATCCACCCCAGGGGCCCTGCCACCAAGGAGTTAACAGCCTCAGTGACTTCGGCCCCACTGATAGGGAAGTCATCCCTGTCATTCCCACCCATATGGAAAAGAAATAGTAAAAACTTATATGATTTACTCATGAAAGTGGCCACTTTCTCATTACTTTCATATATTGTTTTAGTAAGTATCCAAAACATACAAGTTTCATTATATAATTTTTCACTCTTGTATGCTTTTCATACAAGTTTCACACAAGACAGATACAAACTTTATAAGATTTATATATATCTTTTCCATATGGGCAAACTTACCGTCTGAAATTTTAGTTCCGCACATCAAATAATTTTCAAGATAATTTAGTTAAATCTGTGTATATTTGTCATTTTCAAAACCTGGATCACTTGAATCTCAAATCATCAGGGTTTTGGGGATGAATCTTCTAAAGGTGGGTTGGTTCCAAAGTGTGGGTAATCTTGACAGAGATAAAAGACAAACATAGAAAAGGCTGAAGGAACAGAATAGGAGCACACAGCTGGATTAACCTAAGGATATAAAAAACAGAAACTCAAAACTATAGGCTTGAAATAACAATATCAAAGGAAATTTTACCAGGTGTAGGGAAAAAATAAACATAGACATATAAACATTAGGAAATGGCTGACAGCTCAATTCCAACAATACATAATCCTCTTTCAAATAAATAAAACTCTAGAAAGAACCAAAAACCCCAAAACTCATAACATAGACAGCCCCAACAGCAAGTGTGCCAGAAGTGTAAAAGGGTCAAAAAGCTATTATCCTATAAGGATCACCTTAGCCTTCATTCGCATCCACTCAAAGTCATCTACTGAGCATAAATATTTACTATATTGAAGAAGAAAGATGTGTAAAAGTATTGTGAGCTTACTTGGGAAAAGTGACGAGACAGAAATCTCAAATATGAACAGGAATTCATAAATACTGATGTATCACCCTGTTTCAGAAAATCATTTCTTCTGTTGACATTTGGGCATTTATTGAAGAGGAACAATGCACAGAACTCTATAAGCCTCAGCCTTAGGTAAGGTAAATAAATAAAAAAAATGGCAGTGGTGCCACTATCGAAACTTTGGGGCATTACTGGAGATTGACAATTCATCTCTTCTTCCACAACATCGCAGGATAAAATACTGTCCTTACTCAAGAGTACACTTTAGCTAACTTTCAGAAGAGTTGATTCTGTTAATCTGGACATAGTATTTTCAGTGTTTCCTTACTTATCCAAGCGACTTCTTCGGTTTTAGCTGAATGCAAGTTTCCCCAACCTTATAGAGAGTACATTTGTATGATTACTGAAACTAGCACCACTGACGAACGATGGGCTGTGAGGTCAGTTTCTTGATTATTAATATGCACATTGTCACAATCTCAGCATTGCAATATAGTAAAAGATGTAACGTCCTCAATTCAGAGATAGTCTTTCCCCACTTCACGTAAATGGTCTCCTTGACTCCTTGCTCAAACTACTGTTCCTCCCTGTCCAGGATGCGTGTATCCTCATCTTGGAGTATACATGCATATGTATAAAGTTCCCCACTCGCACCTGTGGGCGGTTAATCCTTCAAGCTCAGGTCCTCTACCAGAGGCCTGGGAGCTTGACGGTCCTGCGCAGTATCTTAGTTGTTCCTAGGACTGCGCTCTTCTGGACAGAGATCTCCGGGACAGAGCTCTCCGATGTTGTTCCCGGGATCTGCTGGAGCCACTCGCCTAGCTTGGGAGTCACTGCACCTAGTGCTCCGATTACCACTGGGACCACCGTCACCTTCACCCTCCACATCTTCTCGAGCTCTTCTCTGAGCCCTTGGTATTTCTCGAGCTTCTCGTGTTCCTTCTTCCTGATGTTGCTGTCATTCGGAACCGCTACATCGATCACTACGGCCGTCTTCTTCTGTTTGTCTACCACCACTATGTCCGCTTGGTTAGCCACCACCATTTTGTCCGTCTGTATCTGGAAGTCCCACAGGATCTTAGCTTGGTCATTCTTCATCACCCTTGGGAGCATCTCCCATTTTGACCTCGGGAGTTCCAGGTTGCTCAAGAAATGCTCTTTGCTCTTTTAAAGGGAGAGTACCTAGCCACTGGTACAGATATGTAGATGAAACCTGGGTCAAAATCAAAACACGAGAAGTGGAATCCTTCATTGCTCACATTAACGTTGTGGATAAAAACATCAAGTTCACCAGGGAAGACACAATGGATAACTGTTTGCCTTTTCTGGACTGAAGAGAATGGAACCCTCAACATTGAAGTTTACCGGAAGCCCACACACACATGGACCAGTGCCTCCTCTTTGACTCCCACCACCCCCTGGAACACAAACTTGGAATAATCAGGACCCTACATCACCGGGCAGAGAATGTTCCCTCTAAGCCTGAAGGGAAAAAGAAGGAGCACACACATGTAAAGGAAGCGCTTAAAACATGCGGCTATCCTAGATGGGCTTTCATCAAGTCAGCAAAGAGGCACAGAAAAGAAGATCAGACACTAGGGAAGATAAGAAAGAAAAACGCAACAATATTGTCATCCCCTATGTAGCCGATGTATCTGAAACACTAAGGAGAGTCTTCTCCAAGCACGACATCCCAGTGTACTTCAGACCCAGTAACACACTCAGACAAAAACTGGTTAATCCCAAAGACAAAACTCCTAAACACAAGCTGTACAGTGTAGCGAGGAATGCCCAGACCTCTACATTGGAGAGACCAAACAGCTACTTCATAAACGCATGGCACAACACAGAAGAGACACCTCCATGGGACAAGACTCGGCGGTCCATCTGCATCTAAAGGACAAGAGTCAGTCTTTTGAGGATGCCAATGTACACATATTTCGGACAGAGAAGACAGATGGTTTGAAAGAGGATTAAAAGAAGCCATTTATGTCCACTGTGAGCGAATGTCTTTGAGCAGTGGTTTACGGTGGTTTACGACACCATCTATAATCCAGTTTTGAGATCCCTTCCCAAACGCCTTAATGCCCTCTCCTGGGCCTCTAACCTCAGGAAATCACATGATAGGGTGGGGCTAGGTTTCACAACGAGCTCACCCAAAACCTTGGCTGATTATGACCTACACCCAGCTTCTCGGATGAGAGGTGAAACGTCTTCAAGCAACCTAAAGAAGTCCAGACGCTTTTCTTTCCAAGCTCCTTAGACTACAATGACCGAGAACGGTCATTGTAGTCTACGATGACAGAGAACCTGCACAGACAGGTAGGTTTACAGTTTCGCTAAACCAGAAAGACTATCATGAGAAAATTTTGTCACTGCTTAGTGACGAAAATACATATGAGTCCCTGAAACGAGACCAAGGAAGTGACTACAGGAGGAGGGTGATAGACCATCTGAAGCAGTTAGAACAGGACAATGCTATTGACCGGACCTCATACCACAGGCTATACCCAGAGGAATCTACACCAAGTCTGTATGGTTTACCGAAGATACATAAATAGGATGCACCTTTAAGACCGATTGTCTGTATGATCAACTTGGTTATGTCTGTGAAGGTTCTCAGTCATCCAGGTCATCGTAGTCAAAGGAGCTTGCAAAGAAAAGCGTATGGACTTCTTTAAGTTGCTTGAAGACGTTTCACCTCTCATCCGAGAAGCTTCTTCAGTTCTAAGGTCAAATGGTGGGGAGTCCCAGATTTAAACCTAGTGGGAGTGGTCTTCAAGCAACTTAAAGAAGTCCAGACGCTTTTCTTTAAAAGCTCCTTTGATCAACTTGGTTACCTATAACATCTCTTATTTTCTGGCTTGGCTTTGGTCCTCAACCCGCTGGTAGGCAGCTCTGAACACCACATTCAGAACCCCTTGGATTTTGTTGAGAAGGTGAAAGATGTCATTATGGAGGCACATGAAACCATGGTCTCGTACGATGTTACATCTCTCTTCACTTGCATCCCAGTCATGGAAGGGAGGTAGTTCGTAAGAGATTACAGGATGATCCCAACCTCAGCAACAGGACCACTCTCCGCATCGAAAAAGTGTGTTTGTTTTTGGAACTGTGTCTTCATTCCACCTATTTCACATACAAGGGTCAGTTCTACAGGCAGAAACATGGGTGTGCCTTGGGTTTCCCAGTTTCACCCATCATGGCAAATTTTGTACATGGAAGAAGTGGAAAAGAGGTCTTTATTTTGTCTACCTTGGAACACCACAAAGTCATTGGTTCAGGTATGTGGATGACACTTGGGTGAAAATCAGGACGTACCACAATTCACGGATCACATTAACTCGGTGGACAGACACATCAAATTCACCAGGGAGGATGTGAAAAGTGGCAGGTTAGCCTTCTTAGACAGTGAGATCTCCATCAGTAATGGGGGACATCTAAAAGTCGATGTGTACCAGAAACCTACGCATACGGATTAGTATTTAAGGTTTGACTCTCATCATCCACTGGAGCATAAATTGGGTGTCATCAGGACGCTACAACATAGAGCCAACACCATCCCCACAGACACAGGGGGCAGAGAAGCAGAAGACCATCACATCAAGAAGGCCCTGAGTGAATATGGTTATCCCAGCTGGACATTTGTCAAAGCTGGGAAGGCTCCTAAAGAAAGCTCCAGCCGATCCAGGAGATAAGGATAACCGCTGACGAAGCGAAAACCTGTAGTGATCCCATACGTGTGAGGAGCATCGGAACAGTTGAGACATATTTTTTCTAAACACCGTGTCTCTGTGGGTTTCAAACCTCAAAAAATGCTGCGCCAAAAATTGGTCCACCCCAAGGATCGGGTCCCCCGACACAAACAGAGTAACATAGTGTACGCTGTTAAGTGCCAGGAGGATTGCCAGGATTTATACATTTGGGAAACCAAACAACCTCTGGTGAACCGAATGGCACAACACAGAAGAGCTACCTTGTCAGGCCAGGACTCTGCAGTCTATTTACACCTACAGGCCAGTGGACACTCTTTCAATGATGAGGATGTACACATCCTGGACAGGGAGGAACGCTGGTTTGAGCGCGGAATCAAGGAGGACATTTACGTGAAAAGGGAATCGAGGAGGGGGCTTCTGTAAGCCATCTTACAGTGCTGTGATTGCAGCCATTCCCCAACTCTCTGTGAATGGTATTCATGGCCACTGATCAGTGGTCTTTGATCAGTGGTTGTTGATCAGTGGTCATGAGAATTTGCATAATCACGATGAAGGAACTGACCTAAGTGCAGTCGAAAAAACCCTCAAGTGCTATCATGAAAGTGGCTCACATGAGGACCGCCCCAGGAAAGGAAGACCAACAGTCACCTCTGCTGCTGAGGATAAATTCATCTGAGTTACCAGCCTCAAAAATTGCTAGTCAAGAGCACCTCAGATTAGAGTTCCAGTAGCAGACACATCTCTACATCAACTGTTCAGGGGAGGCCAAGAAACACAAGGAATGTACATTAGACCAGTGGAAATCTGTGCTTTGGTCTAATGAGTCCAAATTTGAGATGTTTGCAACCATGCATATGGAGACCATCTCCTCAAACAAAGACACTGTGTCTTTGTGTGAAGGGATGGTCTCTATTTGCATGGTTTCCATCATGAAGCATGGAGGAGGAGGTGTGATGGTGTGGTCAAACTGTTGGGGATTTATTCAAAAATGAAGGCACAATGAGTCAGCATGGCTAACCCAGCATCCTGCAGAGATGTGCTATCCCATCTGGTGTACGTTTAGTTGAACCATCATTTATTTTTCAACAGGACAATGACCCCAAACACACCTCCAGGATGGGTAAGGGCTATTTGACTATTTGACCAAGAAGGAGAGTGAGGGAGTGCTGCTCTAGATGGCCTGGCTTCCACAGTCACCTAAACTAAACCCAATCGAGATGCTTGGGATGAGATCGATTGAGGAGTGAAAACTATTTCAGGTGACTACATCATGAAGCTCAATGAGAGAATGCCAAGAGTGTGCAAAGGAGTAATCAAAGCAAAGGGTGGCTATTTTGAAGAATCTAAATCCTAAAACATTAGAATTTATGTTATGAGTTACTTCATAGTTTTTCATTTGCTACACAATTCCACATGTGTTTATTCATAGTTTTGATGCCTTCAGTGAGAAGCTGCAATTTAAATAGTCATGAAAATAAAGAAAAACCATTAAATGAAATTAATTAAATTGACTGGTAGTGTATATTACCTTTTAGTTAAAATATACTAAAAGGCAAAAAAATGCATATATATAAAATTCCCCTCTTGCCCCTGCTGGCAGACTTTATCCTTCAAGCTCAGGTCCTCTGCCAGAGGCGTGGGAGCTTGAGGGACCTCCACAGTATCTTATCTGTTCCTAGGACTGTGCTGTTCTGCATAGAGATCTTGGATGCTGTTCCAGGGATCTGCTGGAGACACTCCCTTAGTTTGGGAGTCACTGCACTAAGAGCATTGATTACCACTGGGTATTGCCTTCACCTTTCACATCTACTCAAGTTCTTCTCTCAGCACCTTTAGTTCTCTAGCTCCTCATGTTCCTTCTTCCTGTCCCATTTTGACCTCTGCTGTTATGTGCTGGGCTGTCTCAGGGGCACTTTACACTGCCTCCATCTGGGGTCTTGCCTGTCATGGTATGATCTTGTGCCACTTCCTCTATCTGCCAGGGGTACTATGCAGGGGCCTGATGATTTTTCTCTTTGCTCCTCTTCTTTCTCAGGTTTCTGTTGCCTGCTGTATTCACTCATTGCCAGTGCTCCTAGGTGTTGCCCACTGCTTGAGTGGTAAGAAAATAGAATAGCTTAGTGAAAAGGGAAGTCTGGGTTTCAAAAAAGAAAAGAGAGACACGTGGAAATTACACTCATAGCAAGTCAATATGAAAGAAACTGCTCGACTTCTCTAGTATTAGTTACCTTACTTCATTTCTAATGGAAAATAATGTTTTGGTTTTTTTTAGCCGACATGTAATCGGTGCAGGCAGACCCTTTGAACATGTTATATTTATGTTCATATTTTTTCTACACACAATTTATTTTGTGATAATAGTATATTATCACTACAACCCACATAACCAGAGTGTTTTTGGAGAAGTGTGTATTGCTCTGGATATATTTTGCACACTGTCGATGACTAATGCAGGTGAAGAGAGCTTTCATTAAGCTAAATCAGATTAAAACCCAATCTTTGCACAGTGTTATATTTTTAGGGCCACCGTGATTTGCAACATTAAACTAATATTAAATTGGGCTAATATTTTTTTCATGGGGTCCCAAATCCCTGGTGGCACCCCTGAGTACTCTTCCCCATTCCACACTCTTTAAGATTATGTTAAGCAGCCTGGTCAAAAGGTCCACTGCCTGCTCTTCTACACATCTCCATACCTCCATAGGCATGTCATCTGGACTGACTGTCTTTATCTTTTTGTGGCTATTTCACCAACATCTTTACCCCTCCATTCATCTTGACCTTTAGTAGACCTGGCTGGATTTTTACAGTGTCACATGAGCTCCTCAATTGTTTCTATTTTGTAATGATACTGATTGTAAAATACTTTAACAGTGCTGTTGCTTATGAATTAGCACAATTTGTGCAGCTAATATTTTTTTATTAGAAGCTGCAGTGTTCAGTACATCAACATAACAACAAGTTGACTTGTTTTTTCATTTAGTCTTTTACCTTATTGGGTAGTATAACTGATTTCATTTTAATCTAAACAATTTTGACAATAAAAAGAATAGAATCAACATTTTACACTGTAATGGATTTGTTGGTGAAATTAAACACTGACTTATCATTTTTGTTTTGGCCAGCCTATTACAGAATGAAGTATCATAGACTGAAGAAAAAGAAAGAAAATCCATCCATCCATCCATCCATCCATTTTCTTCAGCTAATCCAGGGCCAGGTTGCAGGGCCAGCCTAAGCAGAGAAGCCCTGGACTCCCTCTCCTGGGTTCCTCCTCTAGCTTGTCAAAGGATTTCCTAGGCCAGCCAAGAAAAATAATCTCTCCAGTGTTTCCTGTGTCTGCCCCGTAGCCTCATTCAATGCCCAGAACACCTCACCCAGGAGGCGCCCAGGAGGCATTCTTGTCAGATACCTGAACTTCCTCACTGGCTCCTTTCCTACTTTGAGCCCCACCCGAATGGCTGAACTCCTCACCCTATCTCTTAGGGAGAGGCCAGGTAAATCTTGAGAGAAAGTTCATTTCCACCACTTGTATCCGCAATCTCATTCTTTTGGTCACTACCCAAAGCTCGTGACGATAGGTGAGGGTAGGGACATAGATCAACCGGTAAACTGAGAGCCTCGCTTTTATACTCAGCTCTCAATTCCCCACGACGAACCGGTACAGGGCATCACTGCTGCTGCAGCACCAATCTGTCTGTCAATCTCCTGCTTACTTCTCCCATCACTCATGAACAAGACCCTGAGATACTTAAACTCCTCAACTTGGGGCAGGAACTCATCCCTGCACTTAAGTCGGCACTCCACCCTTTTCTGACTGAGGGCCATGGCCTCAGATTTGGAGGTGCTGATTCTCATTGCCGCTGCTTCACACTCGGAGCTGCTGGCTGTCACTTGATGAAGCCAATAGAACCACATCATCTGCAAAAAGCAGAGATCAGATTCTTAGACCACCCAAGTATAAGCCTTCCCCCACTTGGCTGCGCCTAGAAATTCTGTCCATAAAAATTCTGAACAGAAAAGGGCAGCCCTGGTGGAGTCCAACACCCAATGAGTCCAACTTATTGCTGGCTACGCAGACCAAGCTCTTTTAGCAGTTGTATAAGGATCGAATGGCCCATAGCAATGGGCCAAACACCCCATACTCCCGAAGCACCTCCCACAGGACAGTCTGAGGGGTACGGTCAAATGCCTTCTCCATGTCCTTAAAATACATGTAGACTTGTTGGGCAAACTCCCAGGCGCCCTCAAGTAACCTCAAGAAGGTAAAGAGCTGGTCTAGTGTTCCATGACTGGGACAAGAACCACATTGTTCCTCCTGTACCGTGGTTGGACTAACGGACAGACTCCAGCACCTTGGCATAGACTTTCCCAGGGAGGCTGAGGAGTGTGATCCCCCCATAGTTGGAGCACACCTTCCGGTCTCCCTTATTTGAAGATGGGAACCACACCCCTGGTTTGCCAATCCAGAGGTACCACCCCTGATCTCAGCGCAAGATTGTAGAGGCATGAAAGAAAAACAAATTCAACTAAACTAAAATAAATGGGATTCAACAATGGGATTCAATACTGTTGCCATCATGTTCTGTGTCAGACCATATCATCACAATTGGTTTGGTGTCATGTACTGAAATTATAGATTAGATTTAGATTAGAATGTTGGATTAACAGTCTTACAAAATAAAAATAACAAAAAATAAAGCAAACATGGCAGTTCAGCTTCTTATTAACATGTATTGTCATCAATAAATAATTATTTCTATGATAACCAGAAAACAGAACTTATCATTTAACAATCATTTTAATGAATTATGTCAAGGACATGGGGGGAAAAAACAAACAAATGATTTGTTGGTATTCCTAGAAATGAGGGGGGGGGGGAGTTGGTGAATAAAGAGATCTATTGATCCGTTCTCTTCCACTTATCCTTATTAGGGTCGCAAGGTGGCTGTAGCCTATCTCAGCTACCATAGCGAGGTACACCCTGAACAGGTCACCAACCTGATGCAGGACTAACACAAGCTTGCAATAAATTTTGCAAAGCTATTTGTGATGGCAAGAGGATAAACTCTTCTAATGTTGGTGGCCTAAAAACTTTTTAAACTGTAATTTGGACTGTACAAGAAATATAAAATAAACTTATAATAAAAATAAAACACCTCAAACTGCCCAAACTAATGTCATGCCAAGGAAGAAGCCTCAAAACTTTATACATAGCAATTATATAAGTTAAGCAAGTTCTTTCTGCACACAAATGTTTATATTATACAACAACAGTGGGAACATGTCTGTCTGAAATATGTTATTGGTATCAAATTCAAAATATGCTTATATTAAAAATGAAACTGCTGACACTCCAGATAACAGACTGTGATTTTCTTTATATCCTTTCCTATGTTTGAATTTCATTAAGCAGTGGCTTATAGGATTCACAGAAAATGATATGCAACTGATCTGATCCAGCAAGACCACTCCTCAAGTCAGCAAAGCAATTATATGACAAATTGCGATGTCTGGATTGTCATAATATACATTTGATTCATGAAATTAGATTAAATAAAACACCTGTGGATGACAGCAGTTTATATAATAATTTGAAAACAAATCAAAGAAAACAAATGAAGGAAGAGCAAGAAAACAGCTTGTAATGAAGTGAATTTTCAGGTCAACCATTTCCAAAAAAAAAGCATCAATGAAAGTCTCCACTCAGTTTCCACTCAACACAAAGAGAGGCCCCAATATAAATACGTAACACTGAGTGGAATAACAGTTAAAAGTGTTTTATTACATGAGAAATTACAATCGAGATTGATGCAGGCTAAAAGATGCAATGGACAGCAAAAACAAAGACATCAATATTTCACAGTTTGTTTTTATTGATAAAATCTGTTTCCTTTTGTTTGAAATCTGGTTCAAGTTTACACTCATTCAACAAGATCTTCACATAACAAGATACGTGACTGACATGTCACATACTGATTAGATGATGATGTGATCCTGCATCATTATAGGTTACATGGCAAAAATAACAATAATAGCAAAGTTATTATAAGCACACAGTTTGTGTGAACTGATGCCAGCATGTTTGATGGAAAAGGCCCCTTAGATTCCCATGATGAGCTGAATGTTTGAAACAAGAAAAATCTTTCATAAAATTAATTGTTTCTGTACTCTTCTTTCACCTTTTTTCTCTTTATTTGTCCCCCTCCCTCCTACGGTGTCATATTTTCTCTTATCTGTTTTATCTCTTCTTTCACTTGCAGGGAATCAGCAGCCTTTTTAGCTCTCTCAAAGTGGTACGTCTGCTGCGTTTGGGTCGAGTTGCCAGAAAGCTGGATCATTACATTGAGTATGGCGCTGCTGTGCTGGTTTTGCTGGTTTGTGTGTTTGGCCTGGCAGCCCACTGGCTGGCCTGTATCTGGTACAGCATCGGATACTATGAGGTGATTGATGAGAACACCAACACTGTGAGGATGGACAGCTGGTTGTACCTGTTAGGAGAGACAGTTGGGACGCCATACAGATTCAATGCCTCGAGCTCAGGCATCTGGGAGGGCGGGCCCGGTAAAGACTCAGCCTACATCACTTCGTTGTACTTTACCATGACTAGCCTGACAAGTATAGGCTTTGGTAACATCGCCCCAACGACAGACGGAGAGAAAATCTTTGCTGTGGCCATGATGATGATTGGATGTGAGTCCTTGTCATTTCCTTTCAACTTATTTCTCTGTGCCAAATATGCAAAACATTTCTGCCTTCCAGTTGTTTTTTGAGTTTATCAAGGTACTTGGCAGGAAAATTGCTGAACTTACCAGTTTTTCTGTGGATTTGACTCTCTCAGTGTCTTTTTTTCCCCTTATGTTACACCAGACAGACTCCATGATGCTGAGACCAGGTCTCTTTCTATAGTCTCCAGATTATCTCTTGCACTCTCTTTGTACTGCTCGTAAATCATTTCTTACTGTCAAAACAACTTATTTTAGTTCTTTATGACTCTGACTGGATTGTCAAACATCTCCCCATTGATATTAAGGCAGTTTCAACAATCTGTAAAGTCTTAGTCTAGGCTTTGCCATGTTTAACCAACCTAACGTTACAGTATACAACCTGGTAAATCCTGGAATATCTGTAGTTATACTGTACACCCGAAAAGTAAGGAGCTAAAGCATGCTCTTTAAGCTCTAGTCAGCTGCTACCAGAGAGGCCTTTCACAACATACAGCCTTTGTTACCGTCATTGTTAATATAAGCAAAAGCTTCTCACAACACTGTCAAAATGAAACATCCAGAGAGAGAGGATATTATGATTCATAGCTCTGTCAGTCAACCTACACGTGAATAATATTTTAATGATCAAATATCCTGTCCTATTCTTATGTGTGTTTGGTTTATATTAATGTATATAAATGCAGGACTAGGTAAACTTAAACCACAGGACTGTGTGCAATGTCTGTGTTTTTAAGTTCAGGTTTAGTTTATAGATAATTGTCCTGTTAGACCTCCAACTGTCTTTCGAAGCAAAATTAATGTAACATCCTGTGTTCTCCAACTTGAGTGTATTTAAATATATATAGAAAATATATAAATTTAAATATAGAAAACTATTCATCTCCATCTAGTTTAGTGTACTAGAAATACCACTGACAATACCACTGTCTTTTTTTCTTGCGGAATTGCTGACCCCTCCCAGAAACTATTGTTAGGCTTCCATTGCATTTGCTCTTGGTATTCAGACTCTCCAGAAGATACATTTCTTTTTCTTTTTCCCACCAACAATATCATAAAATGTTCTGTTCCCATTCCTACTCTGCAGAAGATAAATCTTTCTATTCTAATGTCTTTGTCTTTGCACTATAAATAACAGTCTATTTTATGTAACTGCTGAAAGTAAAGGCAAGCAGACAGTTTCATGTTTTCCAGAGCAGAGAGGACATCTGCACGTAAAAGCTTTTCCTCACTGAGCTGAAGAATGAGGAGCTGTAGGGTTGACAATTTGTCTCCTTGATCGGAAGCTCCTGTCACCTTGTGTCATATCAGAATCTACAGTCTGTTAGCCTAGATCAGCTTCACACACCTAATGTTGCAGAAAAGGTAATCAAATGAAATAGGTGTCTAAAGCTTCGCTTGTAAATTGAAAATAATGAAAATATCTGATTTGTGATGGCATTGTTAGGCAGCAAACCTCTGAAATTAGGCCCCAGAGTGTTTAATGAAAATCCATTTCTAACCCAGTTTTAGTTGCTGTTTTTGAGTGTGCAGTGATTTATGTGGCTGTGAGAGCTTGTCCCTTTGAAACTCTTGTAAAGACACTGTACTGAGACTATATTGAAGCTACCAAACAGTCTGGTCTGGGTAGACCATTTGGTTTCCTATTAGAATTCACAAGGAACGAAAGGAATGAAAGCTGTAATTAGCACACCTTTCTTGTCCACAAAGTGGCTGAAAGCCTCTGGAGAATCAGTTTGGGTCATTAGGAATACGAGTGAGAGAGTTATAATGCTAACTGCAATATCAGGTTGGAATCTGCAGGAAAGACAAAAATAGATGGTTAATTTCCTTTCCAGAACATTCTACATCTGTGATATCTACATCAGAGATATTGGACTGAAATCTGTTCATCACTTCTGTGATAATACCAAGAGATTCACCATTTTATGTAGCCTAAGGAGCTTGGAAAGAACCTCATCATGAAATTTCTTTAAGTTTCTTGAGGACATTTCATCTCTCAACCAAGAATCTTCTTTAGTTCTAAAACCAAATGGTGGTACAGAGTACAGTAGTTACAGAATAATAGTTTGCCATTTTTGCAGTGCACATTGAGGAGAATGGAAACCTTAACATTGAAGTTTAACCGAGGCCCACAGACACAGACCAGTACCTACTCTTTGACTCCCACTACCTTGTGGAACACAAATTTGCAGTAATAAGGACCCTGCAACACTGGGTAGAAAACGCTCCCTCTAAGCCAGAAGGGAAAGAAAAGGAACACACACATCTAAAGAAAACTCTTAAACCCAACTGGGCCTTCATCAAATCAGCAAAGATGCACAGGAGAGAAGGTCTGACACCAACTTTGGGCAAACAGAATGACAAACGGAACAACACTGTCATTCTTTGTTTATCAGGTTTATCAGAGAAACTCAAGAGAATTTTATTCACGCATGACATCCCAGTGTACTTCAGACCCAGCAACACCCTCAGACAAAAATTGGTTAATCCCAAGGAGAAAACTCCCAAACACAAGCTAAACAAAATAGCTGCATAGCATACAAACAAAATAGTGTATGCTATGCAGTGCGGTGAGGCTCGGACATCTACACTGGAGAAAAGAAACAGCCACTCAGTAAACCCATGGCACAACATAGAAGAGCCACTTCAACAAGACAAAATTCAGCTGTCTATCTGCATCTAAAGGATAAGAAGAAGAAGATAGATGGCTTAAAAGAGGAGTGCAAGAAGCCATCTACAGTGGTGTGAACAAGTGTTTGTCCCCTTCATGATTTCCCAAATTTGTTTTTGGTATATTTACCACACTTAAATGTTTGAGATCATCAAACAGATTTAAGTATTTCGCAAAGATAACACAAGTAAACACAAAATTCAGTGAATGAAGATGTTATTATTAAAGGGGGGGGACAAACCTACATGGCCCAATGTGAAAAACACACACATGCATTCATACTGATAAATGTATGTGCAAAAGTTTTGAGCCACCCCCATTTCTATGTATTTTGCTAGAAAAATGGTAAATAGGTCCAGCAATTTCTTGAAACATGGAAAAGCATACATCAAAATACAGTATGTTTGACATAATCAGAAACGTTTCCTAATGAACTTGAAAGTCAATTCTAGATTTGTATCCTTTATTCTTTATTCCTTCATAGCCTTAACTTTCTTTCTCTCTTTCGCTTTCATGTAATTTTTTGAAACAATCTTTGGGGAAAAAGGTAATTCCAAAGCTGTTCTTTGGTGGTTGAATGCCTTTACTTGTTTTCTGTCAAAATGATCCCTTCAATAATGTTGAAGCCTGAGCTCCGTGGAGTCACTGCGTGACCAATATCATTCCATTTTGTGTTTCTCTATCCAAATTTTACTGCACTGGCAGTGTGTTTCGGATCTTTGTCATATTGAAAAATTAAGCCACTGCATTTATAATCCCCAGTACCACTTGCTGAAATGCAGCCCCATCCATAACATCGCATTCACTATATTAGATTGGTGTAGACACTCAGTCTTGTACATCTCTCCTGATGTCCTCTGTAAATATTAACAATGAACCAAAAATTTCTAATTTGTATTAATCACTCCATAACTTGTTGCCACTGCTTTTCAGTCCATCTTTTCTGTATTGTGACATAGCCTAGCTTTTTCTCCCTATTTCAATTATTTAAGAAATGTTTCTTGATAGTCACTTAGGTCTTTGTTGAATTTTTGTCTTTCAGATACTGCTCATTTGCTGCTTTAGGTCTGACTTTTTTTCTTTCATTTACAATTTGTGTAGTTTCCTCAAATTTATTGAGGACAAACTGTGCACCATGCAAAAATATGGCAAGTTTTCAACTAATAGTGTTCCTATCCAGGGGGGTCTCAGTGGCTGTAGGTAGCTTATGTGACGGAACAAAATGTGCTCCTTTGGAAAACCAATGACACCCACCAGAAATGATGTTTTAATAGCGAAGTTGTTCAACTCGCACCTGGGTGACCCAATGGAGGGCAGCTCCATGGGTAGATCGTGGTACATATTGACGATTGGGTAGACCTGTGCCAGGGTCTGGTTCCTCTCTGAGAGTGAGACGGATGGTGCCTTCAATTTCCCTGCAGCAGCGTTCTGCCATATGGATCAGTTCTCTGACACAGCTGCTGCTATAGAAAGTCCTGAGGATCCCTGGAGAGACCCTGAACTTCCTCAGTTGTCGGAGATGATACAGGCACTGCCTAGCCTTTTTGGATTAGACCTGAATGTGGGCAGACCATGCCAGGTCTGAGGAGATCCACTTTATCCATGTAGGCCGCCCAACACCACTGTGCTATCAGCAAACTTCACAATGGTATTGGAGCCATGGGTGGCCACCAGAGATGGGCTACGTGTTACTGTAATCTGATTCCTTTTTTTGAGTAACGTGTAAAGTAAGGGATTACTATTGCAGAAAAGGTAATTAGATTACTGTTACTTTCCCGTAAGCACGGTGCGTTACTGCGTTACTAAAACCATGATTTTTTTGCGAGAGTGTATCATGTCAATGACGTAAGCGAGTGCGACATTCGTGGCGACAGCTGTGTGCAGATCAAAAATGGATAATATAACGAGTGCGGGAGAGAGTATGAGCGTGCAGCGTTTAAAGCGTGGAAGTACTGACCTTACTTTAAGTTTGATTCTGTAAAAAGTGACAAAAACATTAGCGTCCGCTGCTCACTGCGTGGGAAGAAAACTTCTTTTTACAGCGAAAAAAACCCTAAATGTCTGAGTAAGCACCGACAGTACGCTGCCACAGCAATGTGTAATTCACAGAGAAACTGCCGTATCCTTTCACTGACCGCTGCGGCAGACCTGCACCAGGGCAAACATCCGCCTGTCCCACTCCTGCTTTACAGGTGAAAATAGAGCAACAGGACCGCTGAGTCTTTGATTTTATTTATTTTCTGCTGTGTTTTACGTGCATCTATTTGATAGAGTGAGTGTAAACACAAAAAACTATTTTATTTTATATGCTGGAAAATGCAGAAATTAGGTTTAAATGTTAAACAAATAAAACAAGTTTAAAAAGAGACTTTTTCATTTGATTACATTTTATATGATGGATTATGCAGTAAAAGTAGAATTGGGCTAAAAGATCTATTGCTTTATTACCTATTTAGGGGATAAATCATGTTTTAAAAAGTAAATAAGTAACTGATTACTTTTGTAAATAAGTAATCAGTAAAGTAACAGGATTACTTTTTGGTGTGGCCACCAACACTGGTGGCCACACAGTCTGAAGTATAGAGGGAGTAGAGCACTGGTGACAGTACACACCCCTGTGGCGCTCCCGTGCTGATGGTGATGCTGTTCGAGATGCACCTACCCACCCTCACCACCTGAGTTCTGCCAGTGAGGAAGTCCAACACCCATGCACACAGACGACTGTCGAGTCCTAGATCCTTCAGCTTAGTGAACAGTCTACTGGGCACTATTGTGTTAAACGCTGAACTGTAATCAACAAACAGCATTCTCACATAGTTACTCTGTTTCTTGTCCACGTGGCTAAGGGTGGTGTGCAGGACATGGGCGATGGCATCCTCTGTGGATCTGTTGGGTCAGTAGGCGAACTGGAGCGGATCTGTGGTGTTTGGGATGGAGGAAGAGATAATGTTCTTGAACAGCGTCTCGCACACAAACAACAAGCACTCACATAAAAGGAGTGTAGAAACAGAGTTATGATAGATAAATATTAAGATAAATAGATAAATATAGAGATATAGGTATAAACATAAATATACATATAAATATAAAAAGACAAATATGTGTGAAAATATGTCATGGTGTACAAAAGTGACCAGGGTGCATTGAGGTGTGATTAATGCTGTTCCACATGTGTGGATCTGATCCAAGTAGATAAATTAAAGATTCCGATAGCAGTGGGAAGGAACGACCTCCTGTAACATTCCCTCAGGCAGCAAGGTTGAAGGAACATGTTGCTGAAACTGCTCTTCAGATTGTCCAGTGTGTTATGGAGTGGGTGGGAGTCATTGTTCAAGGTTCAAGGGTTCAAGGTTCTTTATTTGTCACATGCATAGTTATACAAGTATAACACACAGTGAAATGTAGCCTGACACGCTCCTCGACATGTGCAAAAAAATTGGGGGGGTGTAGAGGAAGAACATTATATATACAGTGGGGCAAAAAAGTATTTAGTCAGCCACCGATTGTGCAAGTTCCCCCACTTAAAATGATGACAGAGGTCAGTAATTTGCACCAGAGGTACACTTCAACTGTGAGAGACAGAATGTGAAAAAAAAATCCATGAATCCACATGGTAGGATTTGTAAAGAATTTATTCGTAAATCAGGGTGGAAAATAAGTATTTGGTCACCTCAAACAAGGAAAATCTCTGGCCCTCACAGACCTGTAACGTCTTCTGTAAGAAGCTTTTCTGTCCCCCACTCGTTACCTGTATGAATGGCACCTGTTTGAACTCATCATCTGTATAAAAGACACCTGTCCACAGCCTCAAACAGTCAGACTCCAAACTCCGCCATGGCCAAGACTAAAGAGCTTTCGAAGGACACCAGGAAAAGTATTGTAGACCTGCACCAGACTGGGAAGAGTGAATCTACAATAGGCAAGCAGCTTGGTGTGAAAAAAATCAACTGTGGGAGCAATCATCAGAAAATGGAAGACATACAAGACCACTGATAATCTCCCTCGATCTGGGGCTCCACGCAAGATCTCATCCCGTGGGGTCAAAATGATCATGAGAACGGTGAGCAAAGATCCCAGAACCACACGGGGGGACCTGGTGAATGACCTGCAGAGAGCTGGGACCAAAGTAACAAAGGTCACCATCAGTAACACACTACAACGGCAGAGAATCAAATCCCGCAGTGCCAGACGTGTTCCGCTGCTGAAGCCAGTGCATGTCCAGGCCCGTCTGAAGTTTGCCAGAGAGCACATGGATGATACAGCAGAGGATTGGGAGAATGTCATGTGGTCAGATGAAACCAAAGTAGAACTTTTTGGTATAAACTCAACTCGTCGTGTTTGGAGGACGAAGAATACTGAGTTGCATCCCAAGAACACCATACCTACTGTGAAGCATGGGGGTGGAAACATCATGCTATGGGGCTGTTTTTCTGCCAAGGGGACAGGACGACTGATCCGTGTTAAGGACAGAATGAATGGGGCCATGTATCGTGAGATTTTGAGCCAAAACCTCCTTCCATCAGTGAGAACTTTGAAGATGAAACGAGGCTGGGTCTTCCAACGTGACAATGATCCAAAACACACCGCCCGGGCAACAAAGGAGTGGCTCCGTAAGAAGCATTTGAAAGTCCTGGAGTGGCCTAGCCAGTCTCCAGACCTCAACCCCATAGAAAATCTGTGGCGGGAGTTGAAAGTCCGTGTTGCTCGGCGACAGCCCCAAAACATCACTGCTCTCGAGAAGATCTGCATGGAGGAATGGGCCAAAATACCAGCTACTGTGTGTGCAAACCTGGTAAAGACCTATAGTAAACGTTTGACCTCTGTTATTGCCAACAAAGGTTATGTTACAAAGTATTGAGTTGTATTTTTGTTATTGACCAAATACTTATTTTCCACCCTGATTTACGAATAAATTCTTTACAAATCCTACCATGTGGATTCATGGATTTTTTTTTTTCACATTCTGTCTCTCACAGTTGAAGTGTACCTCTGGTGCAAATTACTGACCTCTGTCATCATTTTAGGTGGGGGAACTTGCACAATCGGTGGCTGACTAAATACTTTTTTGCCCCACTGTAGCAGCAAGCAGGTGAATTCTGTACATTAATATGAATAGACATCTGACTATTTTACAGGATAGACAATATAAACATATTTAAAATTAAAGGAATTGAAATGTACATTGTGCCTTGGTTTAGTGTCTGGAAGAGTCCTGTCTCAGTCAATTATAGATGATGTGAGAGGGCGGGTGTGTGTGTTTAGGGCCCGGATGGCTTGGGGATAGAAGCTCCTCTTGAGTCTCTCTGTCCTTGCCCGGAAGATGCGGAACCTTCTACCAGATTGCAGAAGTTGGAACAGTTTGTTGCCAGGATGGGACGGGTCCTTCAGTATCTGCGCTGCTCTAGTCCGGCATCTCCTGGTGTAGGTGTCCTGAAGCGGGGGGAGAGCAATCCTGCAGCAGCGTTCTGCTGTACGGATCACTCTCTGGAGAGCTTTTTGGTCCTTCGCACAGCTGTTCCCAAACCACGATGTCATGTTCTGTGTGAGGATGCTCTCCACAGCGCCTGTATAGAAAATCCTGAGGATCTTTGGAGAGACCCTGAACTTCCTCAGTTGTCGTAGGTGATACAGGCGCTGCCTAGCCTTTTTGGTCTGGACCTGAATGTGGGCAGCCCATGTCAGGTCTGAGGAGATGTGGACACCAAGATACTTGAAGGACTGCACCCTCTCCACTGGAGCTCCATTGATGATAATGGGCTTGTAGTCTCTGTGCTGACCCCTTCTGAAGTCCACCACCAGCTCCTTGGTCTTGCTGACGTTCAGCTGGAGGTGGTTGTCCTGGCACCACGATGCCAGATTCTTCACTTCATCCATGTAGGCCGTCTCATCGTTGTTGGAGATGGCACCCAACAACGATGATTGTTGGGTGCCATCTCAACAATGCCATCGATGATTGTTGAGTGCTGGCAATCATGATGTCCATGATTGCCAGCACTCTTCCCAGCATTTTGTTACTGATCACCACCTCCAGGGTGGCAAGCTTCATGCTAGCAACAGACTCAGCCTTCCTGATGAGTTTGTTCAGTCTTTTTGTGTCCTCTTTGATGCCCGCACCTCAGCACGCCCCAGCAAAGAAGATGGTGCTCCCAACAACAGACTGATAAAACGTATAGAGCAGCTTGCTGCATAAGGATCTGAGCCTTCATAGGAAGTAAAATCAGCTCAAACCCTTTTTGTAGGCAGCTTCTGTGTTGGCAGACGACTCCAGCTTGTGATCCAGATGAACTCCCAGATACTTCTAGGATGTGACTATTTCGACGTCAGTCTCACCAATGCAGGATCTGTTTCTTCAGAAGTCCTCCATCAGCTCCTTTGTTTTGGCCACATTCATCTGCAGGTGGCTCACCTCATACCACCTTACGATTGATCAGTCCTCTGTACTTCTCTTCCCTTCCCATGCCCACACTTCCAATAATGGCCGTGTCATCAGAGAATTTCTGGAGGAGACAAGTGTCTGTGATGTACTTGAAGTCGGCCCCATAGATGGTGAAGAGGAAAGGGGACAGAACAGTTCCCCGGAGTGCTCCAATATTGCTGTTCAGACTCTCTGACACACAGCTCTGCAGTCTCACAAACTGTGGTCTGCCTGTCAGGTAGTCGCTGATCCACTGGACCAGTGGAGCCTCTACCTGCATGTCCTCCAACTTCTCTCTCAGCAGCCCAGGCTAGATGGTGTTGAAGGCACTAGAGAAGTCAAAGAACATTATCCGAACTGTGGTGTTGTGTCTGTTGAGGGAGGAATACGCTCTCTGCTGCAGATGTATCACTGCATTGTCCACCCCTTAAGTGGGGCTGGTATGCAAACTGCAGAGGGTCTTGTGACTTGCTCACCAGGGGTCTGAGGTTTTCCAGGATAAGTCTCACCAAAACCTTCATAATATGAGAGGTTAGTGCTACAGGCCTGTAGTCATTTAGTGCTGCTGGATGATTCTTCTTATGCACTGGGACCAGGCACAATGTTTTCCATAGCACTGGGACTTTCTGGAGGCACAGGCCTTCAGCAGTGTGGGTCTAATGCTGTGCAGGTCCTGCTGCTTTCCCCTGTCTGAGCCTCTCCAGCTCTCTTCTCACCTGAGTAGGTGTGATATGCAGGTTGATCCATCTTCCCGGTGCGATGAGTAATCTGTGGGAATACTTGATTATTGAGTGCAGTTGCTGTGATGGGATAGTCAAGAGGAATGAGTGGAAGGCAAAGCTCACTGACGAAATCGAAGTCGATTAAGCTCTGCTCAGTGCCCAAATCTATGAGCGCATTCAATGAGTGAGACACACGGGGCAAGCTAATAGTCACAGGGAGCATTAGACAGGGCTTAGAGCTAACCGTGGATCCGCTTACCCGTATCCCCATACCTCGTACCTTTTCCTTTCTTCAGAAGTAACTGCCAAAGGAGCTGGACCGGAACGAGAAATGGGAGCGGAAAGGAAGAAAGATCACTAGGTTCAGTAGTTCCTCTCAACCAAATCCTCGAATGTGGCCAGCTCATCACGGGAAGCCAGGTGGTCCTGCATCTGATCATTCAGGGTATGATGGAAAACCCCACGGTGCAAAAATCAATAATAAATTCTGCTGCACTGCGTTTCCCTGCCTGAGATTTAATTTAATTTAATCTCTTTGCCGCACTGCCCTCAAAAGCAAGATGAGAAAAGGTCTTTTTAAACTCACCCAGAATAGCATCATACAGACACATGGAAACTGGACAGAACGTGAGAAACACTTGAGTGAGTTGCAGTTTGTCATTCCCAAATGTTGGGTAAGATCTCATCCTGCTTACCCCCCAATAGATTTACATTGTTCAGTTAGATGTTGTAGAACCTGTTCATATTGTCCTAATTACACACCTTGCTTGGCAATTGCAGAGCGAACCGGGTCTGTTGGGTCCATGGCTTGACCAGTCTGTACTGTCACAGGGCAGCCGAGAGGCCCGCGCAACTAAAAGGACCCAAAAGCAGGCTCAGTAAACTCAGCGATCAAATCACACATGTTTTATTCAGTGAGAAGAACTCCAAGTGAGAAGACACCCAAATCCACAATAACCCAACATGACCTATCACAAATATTTACACGACTGTACATAAGAATTGGGAAGTGGCGAGGAATAGACATAGGGAAGGCTTGAAACTTGAAAAAGGCACAGAAGACAGGTTTGTTAACAGTCATTTAACATGAAGTTAACTAGTTAAGTTAGTTAAGTTTTTTTTTTTTAAAGCAGCTTGACTGCTTTGGTAGATGGGATAGAAGTTTCAGCTTAGAGTGTGTTTGTGAATAAATTAATGTTACAAAATAAGAAACATCTTAACTGCTGCGCACAACAGCTCAGTAGTGGACCTATAGACCTGGCATCTGTTCTGAACCTGCTGTTATTGTTTTAACACCAACTCAGCTCCACCTCTGTGCTGAGGCTGCACAGTAACCTTTTGGGAGGTCACAGCAAGTTCTCTATGCTGCGGTCAGCTCCACACTTTGACTGTGTTCATAGTGGATGACAGCAGGCTCCTGCTGCATGCTGGATGGGGTCGGCATTGATCTGATGACCCAGAGTGCATACTGCTGACAGGCAGTGAGGGAGAGCAGCTGAGTCAGGGATTGACTGTATGGGCTCAACTGATGGGCTGAGCTGTGGATTTGCTAAAGGTTAATTTTTTTATACAGAGAAACACCAGTGCACATGTTCATTACCTTGTAGGAAATACAACAGAACTTTCCAAAGAAACATCTTTAGAGTAAAAAAAAAAAATGCCTATTTGCTAGAAATGTCCTCTTGCTTAGAGCACCTCTCAAATGATCACTTACATGAGGTGAGAATAGCTAATCAGAGATTTTGACTTTTTTAATATGTTAGTCTGGGGTGGGAAATTAATGTCTCTGTATGATTTACAGCACAAAATTAATGCCAGTCCTGTAATGTAGTACACAAGCCACAGTTAAAAACAGTCACACGGCGCTTTATAACAAAAAGTTTTTATCTCCCTCATAATGATGATCAATTTAGAATCCCCAGTTAACTTGGTATATGTTATAAGCATATGTTAGGACTGTGGGAGGAAGCCAGAGCACCCACACAGACACAGTAAGAACATTAAAACTCCACAAAAAAAGGCCAGAGTCAACAAGGAGATTCAAACCTTTCAATGCTGTAAGATTACTAAACTTCTGCACCGTCCTCTACTGTGATTTCACTGAACAAAAACCTTAAACCATAAAAAATCAGTTGCAACTATTGAGCATTTACATTTAAGTGCCTGATTAACAGAAAGTAAACAGATGATAAAACTGAAATTATGTTTCTTTCCGGAACACTTCTTTGTCATTGTTATTTCAAAGAGTGTTTTGAGGTCTATTAAGTGAATCACACAACATGTTGATGTGCTTTTACAAATCTGGTCTTTTCTCTGCTGTTGATTTCAAAAAAACTTTCAAAAACCTGTCACTTTTTATTATCTTTCACTTCAATCTCTTTGAACTAGGAGCTAAATGAGGAGCTATTTGTAGCTGATATAATGAGGAGTTTCAGAAATTTCAGACAACTTGTACAAGTATTCTAGCATTGCTATGGATAGAAATTTCCTACCCAACCTAGCACCACTGATTAAAAGTGGGCCATGAGGTCAGTTTCATGGTCATTAATATGTTAGTGACCACTGACCATTGATCAGTGACCATTGATCAATGGCCATGGGCGCCATTGACAGAGAGGATGCAGTCACTGCATTGGGAGATGGTGAAAGATGTACCCTTTTGGCCCCCTCTGCGATTCAGAGATGGTCTTTCCCTTTTCATATAAATGGCCTCAACCAGCATTCCTCCCTGTCAAGGATGTGTGCATCCTCGTCATTGACAGAGCAGTCACAGGGCTGTAAGTGAAAATTGACTGCAGATTCCTGGACTGATGAGTTAGATCTTCTGTGGTCTGATGTGACGCCTTCATATTATTTATCAGAGTAATTTGTCGTTGTTTGAATCAAAAGACTCTTCAGAGTCCTCTGTCAGCTTAAGCAGAGTTTATTCGCATGACTGTGGCAGTGGTCAATGGAATTAGATAGTTAATGGATAAAGGCATTTCATGCATCTCATACTGGACTTTCGTATGGTCTTCACATTTTTGTATTTTCTGTTTAAACTTATTCTGTAACACAATAAGTTTTTAGCATTTCATATCTTATAATATGGTATTTGAGCACATCTACAAGTGACTGAAGTGATTGCTGCGACACTGAAATTCTGTTTTGTGAATAATAAAGACAGGTTTGACAATATAACATCTACAATGTAACAGTAGGTTTTGTAGAGAAGTATAAGAACTTAATGTTTTTTGTCCTCTGTTTACAGCGCTGCTGTATGCCACCATTTTTGGTAACGTCACCACCATCTTCCAGCAGATGTATGCCAACACCAACAGGTACCATGAGATGCTCAACAGTGTGAGAGACTTCCTCAAGCTCTACCAGGTCCCTAAAGGCCTGAGTGAGCGTGTGATGGACTACATTGTGTCCACCTGGTCCATGTCAAGAGGCATTGATACTGACAAGGTAAGAATTCAGTCCAAATCATTGTGTTATTGGAAGTGAAACAGCTGGTTGTGGTTGTATTTTTATTTATTATGAATTTTTGCTTCTATACAGTTATAGCTACAGTTTTAGCAGTAGCATCACTGCCCAACCAAACTGAAACCAGAATTCTTAAATTAGAATTCTTTTAAGTTAGTTTTGAAAAAATGGAACCATTCATACTCTTCTGCACAAATAAATCACAATATATTTCCATGAAGAGGCTGCTACGAAAACTGCAACCACTAAATACCTGCAAAGAGTAAGACAAGTCCTGAGCAGTCAGCTGAATGGAATGAACAAGATCTGGGCAATCGACACTTATGCCCCACTGGCCACCGGATACCTTGCTGGAATAATAATATGGCCAAAGGAGGACATAGAAGCCACTGACATCAAGACAACAAAGCTGATTACCATGCATGGAGGGTATAAACCCTAAATCGAGCATCTTGAGACTGTATGCTAAAGAGAAGGAAGGAGGCCAAGAACTAGTTAGTGTCTTTGTTGTCCAGGATAAAACAACAAAGATCCATGAATACATCAGGAAGGTGCCACAGCCAATCCTGTACTTAGTCAATACTTCAGGCAGTCATGACCAAAAGGTTTGGCAGTGGAACAATGTTTATTCCATGTGCAACTTCAGTTTTTATTGATATTAGTTTTTAAATGTTTTGATGATACAGTGAAAAACAATCTCAAGGATTTCATAAGTTTCAAAAGTTGCTGGTGAACAGTAAGTAGAATGTAGTTCATCAGCATGGAAATGAAGCATAAAAAGGGCAGCATCATTATGTCTGCATTAACTGTATTTCTGTTTTCACGTCAGCTTAGGAAATCCTGAATATAACTACTGATGACATTTTAGCAATGATCATTATTTATCTGCCTCTGTGTGACGTCACCTTGGTCTAACTCTGTTTGCAGGTGCTGCAGATTTGTCCAAAGGACATGCGAGCAGACATCTGTGTCCACCTCAACAGGAAGGTGTTTAAGGAACACCCGGCATTTCGCCTGGCCAGTGATGGCTGCCTGCGGGCTCTGGCCATGGAGTTTCAGACCATCCACAGTGCCCCTGGTGACCTTATCTATCATGCTGGAGAGAGCGTGGACAGCCTTTGCTTCGTCGTGTCAGGATCGCTGGAGGTCATCCAGGACGATGAGGTGGTGGCCATTTTAGGTGAGGGTCTTCAGTTAGAGAATAAGGCTAAGATTGTTAAAAAATGAAGCTTTAGTCTTTTTAAAAGACAGTGTGACAGTGGGAAGGAAAAACTTGCTTTTAAGCAGGAAGAAACCTGTAGCAGAACCCAGCTCATGAAGGGGCAGCTATCTGCCGCGACCATAGGGGATGAGAGTGGGGAAGACCGGACAAAAGACGTGCTGTGGAAGAGAGGCAGCAATTAATGGTATCTAAGTAGCCTAGAGCTACTGCAGCATAACTAAGGGAGGATTCATGTTCACCTGATCTAGTCCTAACTTTATGATTTGTCAAAAATAGCTCTCCATTTCTAGTTCTCATCCTCTACTCTTTCTGCAGTATTTTGGATCAACTGAAGGCTTTTAAAGGAGTCTTTAGGACAGCCTGATAATAATGAATTCCAGTAGTCAAGAAGTCTAACCTTGCCTGACCTAGTTTTTCAGGATCACCCTGAGAAAAGATGTTTCTAATTTAGAAACATTGTGTATATGAAAGAAAGGAATCCTACATGTTAATTTAATATGCAAATTGCAGGCCATATCCTGTTCAAAACTTCAAAGATATTTAGGAGTTTTAGTTTTATATGAATTTAGAAGCATTAGAGATCATCCAGGCCTTTGTGTCTTAAGGCAGTCCTATAGTTTAACTAATTGATGTGTATCATCTGGTTTGTGGCTAGATAAAGCTGGGTACCTGCATAGGAGTGAAAATGTATGCTATGCCTTTTATTGATATTGCGTAAGAGAACAGTATATAATGGAAACAGAATTGATCCTAGCACAGATAGGAAAAAACTCCATTCCTCTTCAGATGATAAGTTAGCTGTTTTACCACTACTCTTTCACAATTTTTTTAGATAAAAGGAAAGTTGGAAGTTGGCCTATAATTAGGCAAATGAGGTAATTATAGGCTAATTTGTGAGCTAATTATATTACACCTTCCCCACTGCCGAGTAACTAATTTGTACATTTCTTATAGCCCATTTGTTGAAACAAAAATGATTTATTGTCCATTGTACGCTCTCATAGTAGTGCTATTAACCCTCCACACTATGTGGACCAAATATAAATAACAGATCAATGGTGTCTTTCAAACGCTATTGCTTCTAGTTAGACACACACACTTGGCAGATTATTTGTTACTTTCTGCATGATGAGAACGGAGGCTGTCTAAAATTGATTAGTTCTGGTGGGTTGCCACGTGGCCAGCGGCTGAGTTGAATCAGTTCAGTCGGGCAGCCCCATGGCCAACAGCAGCGCTAGAGCCAATCCAGAGGACGGCCCGCATAGAAAATGGCAGTGACACAGGGCAAGCTGTGAATGGAGGCTGTTGGGCAGCTTGGCAGGTGGCTGGCATGCAGGACCAGACGAGGTGGATCCTGCAGGCGATGGCGTGGGAGCTGCGGGTAGAGGAGCTGCAGGTGACGATGTGGGAGTCGCGGGTGGAGGAGCTACAGGCGATGGCGTGGGAGCTGTGGGTGGTGGAGATGAAGCAGGACCAGCAGGTGCGGAAACGTCTGGCAGCGGAGACGAAGCAGGGACAAACTGAACTGAAATACACATGCGGAATTGACAACTACAATGACAAGACAAGGAACTGAGGGAAACTGAGGACTTAAATACACAGGCTAATGATGATGGTGATAAGAGAGTGTTGAGTACACAGCTGAACTTAATGTAACTAATCACAACAGGACGTGGAACTAGACATAATGCACATAGACAGAAGGTTACCACACTAAGACAGGAAACACATGGACTATAAACAGTGAACATAAACAAACTGAAAACACTGGATCAACAACCCAGGAACCCTGAAACATACATTTTAGAGTCAAATGTTCATCTACCACTATTATTACTATTCATCTACCACTAGAATATAGAAAAAGGTCACACATCAGCTGTCCAAACCTTGTGATGTACTGCTGACCAAAAAGAGCACAAAGTTTCATTTCACATTTGCCCAAAAAACATCTTGATTAGTCTTTTGGGAAAATATTTTTTGGACTGATGAGATAAAATCTGTCTGTGTAATACACTATCACAACTTCTTTTTCCTTTCCGGCATGGCCACTACTGAAATAGGGAAGGCATGATTAGAAGATGCTCACTGGCTGCGAAAGCCAGTCTCCCCTGCCACCCACTGCACATGCTCCACCCAGGTCTCACTGTGGATGACAACATCATCTAGGTAGAAGCAGTATATGTAGCTTGTGGACACAGCATGCAGTCCATGAGGCGCTGGGAATCTGACACAAGCCAAACCGAAGAAGCATTGTAACAAAAAGTGAGCAGTGCCTAACCAGTCCAGGAGCTCGTCGACCCGTGGCATCAAACTGTGAGATCTCATTCACCTTGCGATATTCAACACAGAACCATATAGCCCCATCTTTCTTTACTCCAAAAACAATGGGGCTACACCACGTGCTGTGTGACTCTTCTATTACTCCCAGCTTTAGCATTTCAGCCAACTCCTTTTGAACCATTTGTCTCTTGTGCTCAGGTAACCTGTAAGGTTGTGAACGCAGGGTCACACCAGGCTGTGTTTCAAAGGGGCACTCCATGGGAATCATATGGCTGGGCAGGGGGGAACACATCTACAAACTCCTGTTGCAATGTAGCAACATCTGCTCTCTGGACCTGTGTGAGATGGTCATCACAATGGAGGAAGACGGGAATGATTGAATTTGGCACCTCTGGCCCCAACTAATCTCTCTCCTTCAGACTCATCAGAGAAGCCTCTCAGCATCTCTCCATGTTTCTAGGAGATTGAGGTGATATACCTGTGTGGCTCCACCTCTGTTTCACCGCACCACCTCATAGTCTACCTCACCCACTTGCCACATGACCACTAAAGGTCATAACCTCCCCAATGTGTGCAGCTTTGCTCTCAGGTCCAGCATGTATTGAATCGTATTCTTAGCCAGGCTTGTACCTTCCTCCCAGCTTTCTTTAACCAGGTCCAGCAACCCCACAGCTTTCTGCTGGACAGCAACTCTGGGAGAAAATCCTGTGGATGCCTGGAGCACCTCCTACACTGTAAACAGGTCTTATCAGCAACCCAATTGCAATCATCCTCATGAATGAACTTCTGAATCATAGGCTTATTCAGAGATGACCTGAAAAAAGTGTGCCTATGCCACAATTTTTGGAGGGCTTTCAGATCTGGAAACAGAGAGGAAATGAACAGAGAGTCAGCTGAGGAAGATGAAAACCAGGTAGGCCACGGGTCCGGATGGAATCAGCTCCAGACTATTGAGGGACTGTGCAGATCAACTTTATGAGGCTATCACATACATCTTTAACCTCAGTCTCTGTCTGGAGAGGGTCCCCATTCTGTGGAAGACCTCCTGCGTGGTGCCGGTCCCAAAGACAACGCACCCCAAGGAGCCGAACCACTTCAGACCCTTTGCACTGACTTCACACCTGATGAAGACCATGGAGAGGATCATACTACACCACCTTCGCCCATTAGTCGGGAGAGACCTAGACCCGCTGCAGTTTGCCTACCAGCCGAACATCATCTACCTGCTGCATTGGGCCTTCTCTCATCTGGAGAGCACCAGGTGCACTGTGAGAGTCATGTTTTTTTATTTCTCCCGTGCCTTCAACACAATCCAACCCTCAGTGCTAAGGGGGAAGCTGCAGTGGGTTAGACCCCAGTATGTGAGGCTGCAGGACTGTGTGTCTGAGGTGGTAGTCTGTAGCACCGGGCCCCCACAAGGAACAGTACTCGCCCCTTTCCTCTTCACCCTGCACGCTGCAGATTTCAGTTATAACATGGACACTTGCCATCTCCAGAAGTTCTCAAACGACATCGCCATTGTGGGTCAGGTGTCAAAGGGAAACAAACTGGAATACAGGAGGGGTCATCAATGACTTCGTCAGCTGCTGTGAACAGAACCAACTTTGCATCAATGCCACAGATTGACTTCAGCAAGAAGCCAACCCCTATTACACCAGTGAACATCCAGGGTTTCGGCATTGAAACGGTGGAGGAGTATAAATACCTGGTGGTTCACCTCAATAACAAACTGGACTGGTCCACGAACACAAATGCACTCTACAGAAAGGGTCTAAGTTGACTCCACCTGCAACGGTGGCTGAGATCCTTCGGGGTGAACAGAACACTCCTAAGGACGTTTTATGACACTGTGGTGGCGTCTGCCATCTTTTAGGCTGCGGTCTGCTGGAGTGGTGGAATGGCAGAGAGGGGCAGGGGGAAACTCAACAAATTGGTCAAGAGGGCCAGCTCTGTCCTGGACTGGCTGCTGAAGTCCATTGAGTATTGGGGAGGAGAGAATGTTGTCTAAGCTAAGATCCATCATGGACAACACCTCACACTGAGCAGCTCGTTCAGCAGTGTACTTTTACACCCACAGTCTTGGAAGAAGTGCTACCGCAGGTCATTCTTACCAGCAGCTTTTAGACTCTATAACACAGGTTATCTTACTGATCAGCAGTGATGGGAATAATGGTGTTACAAGTAACGGTGTTACTAACGGCGTTACTTTTTTCAGTAACGAGTAATCTAACTAATTACTATTTCTATCGTTACAACGCCATTACAGTTACTAACAAGAAAATGTGGTGCAGTCGCATTACTATTTTTCAACAAACAGACGGCTGAAGCTTTGTTCAGCTTACCGCATCTTCTATCAGTTGCACGGAAGTAGCTTACTATGTAAGTAATCTGGGCGCTATAGTTTTAAACAGCTGCTTGCGCTCCCGCGGACAGCAATCACTTTCTGGCAAACGATCGCTTTTTGGCACAACACCTGAATATAAGGGGGCAAAACAACCGCATGAGTGCTGCTGTTTGACTGAGGAGGAATAAAGTAGTCATGGTAAGCCAATCACATAAGGACTGTTGACACTGTCACGTGCAGAGGCTGTTTATGCTGTATCGCGGGAGGGAAAGAAAAACTGAGCCGCGCACCTACTGAACCATCAGCAGCAGGTAATGCTATGCGAAAGAGCTGGGTAAGCACCTATATCAAGTTATCAATCTACAACTTCAACTAAAGCCCAGTTTGTGTAAATCTGTGGTTTCCACTGCAGGGCTAGACAGGGCTTGCCAGAGTCACTCGTAATTTATTACACTACACTCTTCCCCCCTCTACACTTTGGGTGTATTTTTGCATCATTTTGCAAACATGTCATTTGTCAGATGGCCTGTGTGCTTTTCCTTTGTAATGAACACGTTGAGTTGGCCCTGACAGCCCTATTTGGCCCTTTATGTGGCTGCTGGAGGTTCGTGTTTGGGTCACATGTCTGATGACCTTGGAAACCGCAGGCCAATGAGCCTATTTGTGGCTCTCTGAATGTACATGGACTGCACCTGACCCCAGGAGTCTAGGACTCTTGGGCACGGTGATATATACCAGTTTTTAAATTGTGCTGATAGGCCACGTAAAACCAGAGTCATGATAAAAAATATATATGTGGTGTTTTTCCTTTCCTTTACTTCTTTAAAAAAGTTAGTAACTGATTTACAATATTCTCAAATTAATTAATTAATTAATTACTTGAAAAGTAACTATTGCGTAATGTTTAACCCTCTGGGGTCCAGGGTATTATTGGCCATTTTTAACTACTTTTGATTTTACCTCTACATTTTACCTTTAAAAACTATTTACCTTGCCTTGTTTGGTATCATTCTTTTCAGCACAACCTCACAGGTCTGAATTTACAGTTATGTTATCATTTTGACATACTGTGTTAACACAATTGATCTAAAAATCAGACAAAAACATAAAATCCGAGTAGAAAAAGTTATATTTTTATTGTAACAACCACAAACATGTTTAATGAATCATATTTCATAACTTTAAATGCAATTATAAATTGTCAATTTTAAAATCCTATGCACAAGTTTTGCAAACAACAAAGTTATTTGCAGCTATTTATCTTTTACCCTTTTTCAAATAACCATTTCAAACTATTTACATAACAATCAGCTGTTCTGCATTCAACAAGATGCCACACAAATTATTTGTGCCACTCCAAACAAAATTATTTCTGTCCACTATAAAGGAGAACATCACAGCCTGATACCTGCAGGTCTGACAGCAGCAGGTGTATCACTCCTGTTTCTACCTGGAGACAGCAGTCGCCTCTAGGGATGGGTATCGTTTAGGTTTTATCCGATACCGGTGCCAAACCAGTACTTTTGAAACGGTGCCGGTGCTTAAACAGTGCTCAAACCGGTGCTTTTTTTTTTTTTTTTCTTTTGCCTGTCCCGTTTGGCTCTTTTGCCATCAGAATTGTTGTCTAAAGGCAAAGAAAGATGCCCAACGGATTTACTTTACCAAATTGACCATCCCAGCCTTGCCGTAATGGTCCATTTGATTCACCTTTTATTGTTTATTTTATTTTCACTTGCTGAATACGGGACAGACTTGACTGGGGGGAAAGAAGGGGAGAAAGAAAGAGGGAAAGAGAAACAGCTGAGAAGAGGGACGGGGGAGAAGGGCAAAAAACAAAAACCAACAGAATGGGCAGAAAAAGAAAAAGAAAATGCATATATCGATCACCTGGATCACCTGTTGAGAAAGAAAAAAGAAAACAAGCAGAAGAGAACAAGAGTAATAGAATAAACAGCATCACAATGATATATGGGAATATGACAGTAAATACTAAATATTAAACATTATTGTACAGCACAGTAAGATCAACAGAACACAGTGTGCTTTGAGGTAGGAGCCAAAAAGGGTGTAGTTTGTGGGTGTGATCACCCGTGTGTACACCTGTGAGCATGGACGCGCTTGTTTTTTTTAAAAGGTTCCTTCATGTAATGATCTGCTAGAGGGTGTGGGGGGGCCACAGCCCCGTCCTCCAGGGCATGAAGCAGGTATGGAGGAGATCAAAACTACAGACATCCAGAGGCCCCCAGAACACAAGAGACCAAGGAAGACCAACAGAGGGGCAGCCGCGCCACTGTCCCAGAAAGAGCTGAGGAGAGTCCCAGATGAGGGGTCACTCAGCAGCCGCAGAGCAGAAGCCAGGGGGGGTTGCAGTGATGCGCCCGTGAGCTCCGCCGGCAGCCAACTGTGCCTGGCTGTGCTCAAACCGGTGCTTAAAGAATGGAGAACACAAAATTGGTCCAAAAACCTCTCATGTTCAGCTGTTTTTTTGTAAAAAGATAACAATGTTAGCCTTTTCTGCAGCTATGGGGCATATATGGCATCACTCTTGGCTGGAAGCAGTGCTTAAACAATGGAAAAAACACAAACTTTGTCCAAAAACCTCTCATGTTTAACTGTTTCCCTCTTTTTCTTTGGTCATTTTAGCCTTTTTGGCCAGGGTGAAGGGAGTATCTGCCATCAAACAAGAAGACAGCCGCATGTAGCTATGATGATGTTTGCTAGTTCACCTTACATGCATTAATGTAATAACGTGGTTAGCCTACTCAACGTAAATTACACACGAACAACATTAAGCTACTCACGCAGAGAAGAACGGCTGCTGCTGCCATCATCATCCTCATCATTTCTGCTACACTGGCAGGGCTAGGGGCCAGGACTCTCCTCTTCGGGTTTTTGGGGGATGTTGCTCCGGGTCTGATAACAGGCACCACACCCACAGTAGATGCGCTCGGTGTGAGGTCTCGCAGCAAGCTATCAAATACGGCGCATTTCTCGGCTTTTAAAAAAACGCTATGCGTCGCCAGGTGTTTCATCAGATTTGAGGTGTTACCTCCTTTGACAGTATCACAGTATCAGCTTAAAGCACTTGTTGCTGCTGAGTTTGCATATTTTGCTGTGAAGTACAGCCAGACTTTTGACCACTTCGCCTTGGGCATTTTTAATCTGTAGCTCTGCTCTAAAAGAACGAACGTACCTGGACCCGCCTACTATCCTCGGAAACGTAAAATGATTGGCTAGAATCTAAAGTGTATCACAGCTCAGGAAAATAAAGCACCGAAATAAAGCACCGAAATGTGCGCTGCTTTTCGGTCTGGTTACTACCGTTTATGTCAGAACCGGTGCCATCATGGCACCGGACACCGGTACCCATCCCTAGTCGCCTCATTGTTCTGACACACAACACAAAACTATCCACAACACTATACATTAACTACACACTCCAAACACGCTAAACGTCACAAATCTCTCACATCTCAAAACTCGCTCGCTCTCTTTTTCTGCTGTCTGTCTGTCTTTCTCTCTCTCTCGCCGTCACTCCTAAAACTTCCCC
This sequence comes from Simochromis diagramma, assembly GCF_900408965.1. Lineage (NCBI taxonomy): Eukaryota > Metazoa > Chordata > Actinopteri > Cichliformes > Cichlidae > Simochromis > Simochromis diagramma. The sequence continues at coordinate 3,165,952 of NW_024387304.1, read as the reverse complement.
CTCTCCCTAAACGACCAAATGTCATGTTGCCATATCATTTTTGATTGGTCGACATTGTACATTTTTCCACCAACACGAACAGGCTGTTTTTTGTTTTGTTTTTTTATTTTTTGGTCATAAGCAGAGAGTGCTTGCTAGTGCTGTCCTTAAACAGTAAACGTGACGAAACTATTGAGGAAAAAACTCCGCGTATATATTGTTTACCTTGACTCTTGTGATTAGGCAGAGGATAAATAGGGGGTCCACAACGCTCTTATGGACACTCCCAACAGGGCTTAAAAATCTGTGACTCTGTACCAATTGCTCTTAGAACTGAAGAAGCTTCTCAGGTGAGAGGTGAAACGCCTTCAAGAAACTTATAGAAGTCCAGATACTTTTCTTTCCAAGCTCCTTAGACTACAATGACCTGGATGACCGAGGACCTTCACAGACAGACCATAGAATTCTGTTTTTAGAGTTTTAGAATTCAGTAGAATTCACAAAGGAGCTCACAGCTGTAGTTGTTATATTTACTGGGGAAATGAGTAAGGAGGACAAGGGAGGGATTTGAGGCAGGTTTCTAAGGTGTCAGGAATTGACATCACCATGTTAAAGAGTCTAGCTGCTACACAGAATGTGCACAAGTAATTTGTTAGTAAAGTAGCTGTAAAATTTGCATACTATAATTATAATAGTCTATTTATAGGTTATCAAAAGGCTTATCTGGGCATACAAGAGTTGTACCATGTATTTGTTGTGCCATCCCTTTTTTGCCATCATAAGGAGAATGAGTAAAGGAAAAAAGTTAGATGAATTGTCTTTTGGGCAACATCAGGGCTTCTCCTCCTGGGTATCTTGACTCTTGGCCCGTAAATCTGTGTTAAGAGATGAAGTTAGTGTGGTTTTCATGTTAATTCTGTGGTCTAATTTCCATATTCTGTTTGACTCCTGGCTCTGCCCCATGATCCACCCTATAACTGGCAGAAAAATAATGAGTCAATATAAGCTCAGCTCTCTATACAACCTGCCTCGCTCACAAACTCCGATGGATGCATCGGAGAGCAACTTGCATGCATGCAACCTGGAGCACACAGGGAAACCAAATCACCAACCTTTCGGTTAGTAGGTGATCTGCTCTGCCACCTGAGCATCCCCTCATGCTATGGTGATCTGTGACCACTGCTATCCTGCTTTATATTTTGGGTTGCATGATGCTGAATCATCCACAAAGACCCTCAGAGTTAGCCAGCGGCACGTCCTATGGGTCAGCTCTGAATGCGCAGATTCCAGAAATGGCTCCTATAAAATCATGTGGGAGAAGCAATGACCTTTAACTGTGATATTTTTTAATAAACACAAAGTGATACCATAACCAACATGCAGCTAGTAAATACATGTTTTTTTTTACAGGAATCAGTGACACAGAATATAATGTGGGAGCTAAAGGGTTGAGTCTGAATGGCCCACAAGCTCATGTGAACCTACAATGTCTTTTGACCGTCTGTTCTCTGTCATTCCCCCTGCTCCTACAGCAAAAGGGTAATTCAAACTAGGTGGAGTCTGTAGTTTTAAATCAGTAAAAGTTTTGTCTGGGTGTCATCAGTCCGCTGTAATCTGTCATGTCCAGTCAGTCCCCTCCCATGTATCATTGCTGATATTGGAGCATCTCATGACATCATGTCAAAAAATAAATAAATGACATTTATTTATAAAATAAAATAAATTCCTTGTGATTTTGGAATGAGTTGGATCGCTGCAATCCTTTTTACCCACAAGGACATTCCATCTGATGTGTGATCCAAAGCCCATTTTAATTTGGAGAGGCGTACTTTGTGACTGTTGTCAGTGAGGTATTTTACAACACTTTAGTTTCAATCTTGCAGGCCGGCTTAAAAGGAGAACACACTATTAAATCATCAATGTATAAAAAAATTTAGACCCCCCTCCTAAGAGATGAAACTCTACATGTTTTCTTTAAGTGCACTGTTATCAGTGTAGGGAATAACGCGTTATTAAGTAACGCTTTACAGTAACTACATTATTATTGTGGTAACGAGCACGGTAACTAGTTATTATGCCAAAATCAAGAATGCGTTAATCGTTACTGGGATTTAGATAGGGTCGTTATTTGTTACTTCGTGTGTTGCATTCGACTTATCTCGGAAATCAGAACACGGACCTGGGAATGATGTCACACTCGAGTAAATGGCATTCTGGTTAGCCTCGTCAAAGAAGTCGGGATTCCAATATGGCAATGCCCTTGAAAATGGTTGTTTTGCTAGCCCTCTACAAAAAGAAATTACTACTAAACACATATGCAGCTATAGCTGGACTCGGTGGGCAGATGGAGATTTTTCGTTTCGTTTCGTTTTTTTTCGTAACGGTATAAACAATGAAAGGTGGTGGATTGGCCAGATGCTGGCAGATGTGTAAAAAATAACTCAACTGTTTGGTGGTGACATGGTGGAGCTTCCACAGATTCAGTTACATTAGCAAGTGGTGGAGGCCAGCAGGTGGATGAGGGAAAGGTGAGACAGGAGAAGGAGAGACCTGGGGCGGCCAGCGGTAAAAGGTATCAGGGGAACTGAACTTCAGGTAAGAAGTTATGACCTGGGTCAGATATAAACCAAGTTTAGGTGGAGTTTATTTTTGTTGTGCTAACTTTTTACAGTAAGTTACAATAACTCGTACTGTGTACTAGCTAGAATGACGGAGTTTCTATACAGCTGGGCGGGTGCTATGATGTTACTGATAGTGAACTTTATTTTATTCATAAAGTTAGTTAGTAGAGTTGCCAACTGTCCCGTAAAAAACGGAATAACCCGGTATTCAGAGAAAATATTACGCCTTTCATATTGAGCTGAAAAGGAACGTGATTTGCCCCGTACTTAAGCTAGAATGAAAACAAGACACAAAGCTGGAGTTATCCTGTACGCTGTACAGCTGCTGCTTCTTCTCTCATTCTGTCCCCTCCCTCTCCTGTTGCTACTTCAATCATGAAACTGATCAAGAATCAGGTGATCGGCTTTTCTGTCACAAGTCCAGTCTCTCTTGTTTGTTTATCACCCATTTTGAACCAGAAAGAGGAACCCGATGTTGTGCTAAATAACAGCAGCACATTTAAGCTTGATCAGCTGTCGTTAGAATTTATTTAATATTACTTTCTAGTATCAGCTGATGTTTGCTGGAGCCACAGCTGTAAAAGCCGCTGGTCATGATGTCGGTTTGGATATGTGGTGAGAGGGAAACATGAAGGTGAAACTAGGAGACGTCCTTACTGAATCATCAGAGCTGAACAGGTGATGGAGAAACAGGTTTAGCTTTTAGGTGACATGAATGAGTTGAAGGGAAGTTATGAACTGTTTCTGAGAGACAAATAACACCTCTGTAGCTTACAGCTGGTAACTGTGCAGGGGCGGGTTTAGCAAAGTTTTGTCAGGGGGGCCAGGTAGGGCATTAACAGGAAAAGGGGGGCACAAACAAAATACCCTTCTTTCTTATTCTCATTTAAAATGTCTAGCTTTTAGTGAATAATTATCCGAATCTTACAACCAATGTTTTCATCTGATGTAAAATGTAGAGAAATCCATTATTGTACATAGTAATTTTTTCCAGGGTCCCATCATAATTTCCTCAGAAGTAAGTACTGTGTATATGATGCCAGTATTTAGCACATTTTCTAGATTCTGTACCAGTACTGTGTAGGGAAGGGTATCATTTAGGTTTTATCCGATACCAGTACTAAACCAGTACTTTTGAAATGGTGCCGGTGCTTAAACAAAAGAGCACTTAGCACTTTTAACAAAATGCTATACGTCGCCAGGTGTTTCATCAGATTCGAGGTGTTACCTCCTTTGCACAGTATCACCTTAAAGCACTTGTTGCAGGCTGCTGAGTTTGCAACTTTTGCTGTGAAGTACAGCCAGACTTTGACCGCTTCGCTTTGGGCATTTTTAATCTGTAGCTCTGCTCTAAAAGAACGTACGTACCTGGACCCGCCTACTATCCTTGGAAAGGTGAAATGATTGGCTAGAATTCAAAGTGTATCACAGCTCAGGAAAAAAAGCACCGAAATAAAGCACCGAAATGTGTGCTGCTTTTCGGTCTGGTTACTACCGTTTATGTCAGAACCGGTGCCATTATGGCACCGGATACCGGTACCCATCCCTAGTACTGTGTGTAAAATGCCATCAAAAAGTCAATTAAGTTTTATTTTGATTTTTTTCTTTCTTTTTATTTCTCACCTGTCTTTCTGTCTCCTTTCACTTTTTAACGGTTGCCATGTTAGAAAAAATATTTTGCCTGCCATGCTGTTTATTGATGTGGTAAATAAATAGTTAATGAAAATATCACTAAATCTGTCATTTATTATTTTTAATATTCAGTAACGATCATGTCTCACCTGTAGTCGTCTCTGTCTTAATGTCAGGTTTCCACTATGTGTTGTAGATAGTTCAGGAGGTTAACTCGACCAAGCAGTCTTCGGGATTCAGCTAAGTACTGTTTCGAATACCAGAATAGGGAGAATGGTGTAGGTTTAAGTTTATTAGACTGATACATATATACCAACAAGACAGTGTACATCACTGTCACAACAGTGTTTGTTTTCATTCAAAGGCCTCTTTGGTTCTTCCTATAATGCCTGGTGGGCCAGTCTCTAGTCAAAATGCCTGGGCTGATTTTTTTGTCCCAGTCCAGTACTGTATGGCTCTATATACATGTTGGAGTAAGCATGATCTAGGGTGTTCTCTTCCCGTTGGGACATTTGACATGCTGATAGAATTTTGGGAGTACAGTTTTCTTGTCGACCTTATTAAAATCACCTGCAACAATGTGAACACTATCAGGCACCATCAGGGCCTGCTGTTGTTTGTCAGTGGTGTTCAGCAGGATGGGAAGCGCCATGTTTACACTGGCGTCGGGTGGAATGTACAAAGCCGTGATGATCGCTACTGTCAGTTCTCTTGTTAGAAAAAAAGTCTGGCATCTTTTAGATATGTACACGAGGTTTGGGGAGCAGTTTATGTCTATAATTGTCCCATTGTTGCACCAGCTTTCATACAAATAAATACAGACGCACTCTGGTCTGCTCTTACCGGAGTCCTTTGTCCTGCCCCAGCAGACCAGAGTGCGTCCTGCTAGCTGCACGCTAGCATCGGGTATTCCGGATTAAGCCAGGGTTCGATGATGAACAAGGCACAGCAGTCATGAACATAGCAATTTCCCACTAGTTGCAATTTCAGGTCATCCATTTTATGCACAAGGGATCTGGCATTGAATAGATATAGGCTCGGAAGAGGTGGCTTGTGTGGTTGATTCCTTAGCATGACACCGGACCTGCAGCCCTGCTTTTGTTTCCTCTCCCTCCTCCGTCTCCTCTCCCTTCTCTGTCCATGCTTATGCTAAGGCATGCATTGCAGTATTCAAAATTATTGCATTAATAAAATTGTTTTGTTGTTGTTGTTTGTTTGATGTTTAAAGGGAGATGCGACTGTAAATTCATTATGTCATGTAATGAATATGAAGCTATTTTGCTTTTCTTAAGTATTGCAAAAATGAAATGACTGAGCCTCACACAGGAATATCGTTGCGACGTGTTTACTAAACCTTCTGTTTAGTCACATGTACCCAGTGTTGGGTACATGTTGGGTAAGTTATTTGAAAAAAGTAATCAGTAACTAATTACTGATTACTTTCCACAAAAAAGTAATCCTGTTACTTTACTGATTACTTATTTTCAAAAGTAATTAGTTACTTAGTTACTTTTTAAAAACATGATTTACAACCTGAATAGGTAATAAAGCGATAGACCTTTCAGCCCAATTCTACTTTTTCTGCATAATCCATCATATAAAATGTAATCAAATGAAAAAGTCTCTTTTTAAAACTTGTTTTATTAGTTTTAATCTTTTAACTTTTAACTTAAAGACGTTTTCTTCCCACGCAGTGTACAGTGGATGCTAATGTTTTTGTCACTTATTATGGAATCAAACTCAAAGTAAGGTCAGTACTTCCACGCTTTTAAATGCTGCACGGTCATATGATCTCTCGCATTGAAAGTATTAAAGTAGTTTGTGCAAAACTGTGAAGTGAGGACTTAAAGTGGTTTAAGTGACAATGTGTCGAGTCCAGTAGTTGAAGTGAGTGTGTAATGGTATGTGCAGAATGTCAACAGTTCAAAAGCCTGATCGCTTGTGGGTAGAAACTGTCTGTGTCTGCTAGTGCGGGTCTCTATTCACTGCTTCTGGCTTTAATGGCTTACCGATGCTTACTTGGTCCGAAACAGACCAAGAACACAAGAAACAAAAAACAAATAACCTGGAATCCCAAACAGAAACAAAAAAGGTACAGAACCCTGACTCCAGAAGTCCAAAGAACACAGTTTACGATGTGGACATTCAGGGGGTTGACCCGGAGGACGATACCACAAAAGTCCATAAACACCAGGTTCCGGGGGCCGACCTGGAGGTCGACGGTTCAACAGTCCATAACAGAGCAGGTCTGGTGGCCAACCGTGTGGACGGCAATGGCGGCGACGTGGAGGCAGCTCGGGCGGCCGACCGTGCGGACGGCAACGGCGGCAACGTGGAGCACAGTCTTCTGATTGGAGGTGGCAGTGCTGGAGGTAAACAGTCCAAAAACACCCTGCTTAAGATTCTGAGGAAAACACAAGTCAGGTTGGGACGTTTCACAGTTCATGTTACCATGATTTGAATCCATATTGTCATCTTCAAGTTTCAACATGAGTTCATGATCAGCATTTTCAGTTTTCAGTTCATTGAAAATAGGAACAGCAGGCAAAACGTGATCACACATCATCTCACACTCAGTCTTTTCATACTTTATTTCATGACCTGTCTCCTCTGAAATATCCTTACTTGCTATGAAAGCATAGGGGCCTTCTTCAAGTAGCTCATTGGTGAGCAGAGCAGAGTCAGGAAGGGATGCATTAGCCACAGATAACTCAGTCTTTGATGGAACCCCAGGCACATTAAATGACACAGAAGAAAACACTTCCACCCCACTCCCCACACAATTAACATTATGGCCTGTGGAAATCTCTTTCAATCTAAGTGTAGTGTCAGAGGTCCCTACAAGATTACTAGGTTTGTCCATGATCATCTTTGAAACAAATTCTCTTGGCTGTGGCTTGGTTAGCAGAGCATTACTCAGCCTAAAGTTAGCACTGGCTAATTCTGAAACAGTGTCTTTATTTTCACAAACACACGAAACAGGGGATTCCCCGGTCAGCTTAGAGGCTGAACAGTCAAACACCTGTTCGGGTGGCGGTGACAAGAACACAGGCTGAACCTCTCCAGTGCTGGAATTCACAGTCCATGTGGGTCTTACTCCTTGTTCATAGAAGCCAGACGAACAGACCACACCATTCTCAGTACTAGAGTCAGCCATCTTCACACTATGAGTCTCTTTTAACTTTGACTCTTGAATCTGTAATTCTGAATCTAGTTCAACTTCTAATGTTTCAATGGAGGCTGGTGATGAAAGACTGCATTCACTCACCTCCGGTCGTTGTGCAGTGCGACAGCGATGCGAACGCCGTTTCTTTTTGATGGTAGTTTCGGATGACCCAGACAGCGGTGCCTCATGGGCACCAGGCGGTGTTGCAGAGGCTGGGGAGCTGGGTGCTGACGGAGCGGTAGGTTCCCGGCAGCTCAGGGGATCCCCGAGAGCCAGGCGAGTTCCCAGGAAAATCTCTTCATAGTTAGGAGTGAGCCACGGCTTCTACCAGAGCTCCTCCTCTAGTTGAGCGCATGCAACGAGCTGCCGCTCTTCGAGGTCGAAATCCATGACCTCCACAGCATCCTCAGCATTCTGTGACGGCAAAGTGGAAACCGGCGAGCTGAGGGGCGGAGCGGGCGCAGAAGGGTGTGGCGCTGTGGCGAACTTCAGCGTGCCAACTCGCACGCTTACAGCTGGCGGTGGCAAGGCTGCGCAGCCGCGGGGCTGTGGTGATGCAGCCCGCGAACCAGGCCACTGATGCTGCCATGGACGGGGTTGGAGGATGTTGTGGAGGTAGTTCAAGATCAGAGGGGGTAGCGCTTCTTATAACTAGGGAAAAGCCTTGACGCTTACCCGCAACGAGTGAAGTAACTTCCTCCCTCTCCTCCTCTCCTCCACTGGCAACATAACAACTCCACTGCCTGGATTACTTCTCTGCTATGTGTTGCTGGGTCCGTCATGGTCAGGACGTACTGTCACCGCACCGGGGTGCGCCGGTGTGTTTGTTGGAGGGGGCCCAAAAGCAGACACTGGAGGCAAGGAGCTGGTTTGCAAACTGAAGGTGAGCCTTTATTTCGGCTGAAAACATGAAACTATGAAACACCAAGCACAACTATGATAAACTATGACGAACCTATGACTGACCATGATAACAAAAGGTAAAACTATGACTGTGACTAGATGACATGAGGGAAATTGGCAGACATCCTAACAATGAACAGTAAGAGACAAAGGACTTAAATACATGCATGAGGTTATCAGGGGAAGTGGAGACACATGAGGAAACAGCTGACTGGGGTAAACATAATGATGCACAGGAAATGTAAACTAAAACACAACGACATGAAAACTAGACTTTCAAAATAAACAGGAAAACATGACAAGACACAGGCATGACAGCATTAACCAGGCAGACCAGAAACATGACACATAAGACACAATAAACAACAATGGGAACTTTAACACATGGGAACACTGCTGACACACATAAACCTAATGACAGGGCAGGGGAAGGGAAACTAAATACAATGAACAAAGAACATACTGGACTCTTTCAAAGTAAAACAGGAAACATGGAGACGTAGACATGGCACACAGGGAACCTGATAAACCATGAACTAAACTGCAAACTAAACATGGCTGAATAACTAGATAACTGAAAAGAAACTGTAATACAGATGAAATAACAAAACAACATGAAACTCAGAAACACTGGGTCGCATGACCCAGGACCATGACAGGTTGCCCACAAGTGCTCTGGGATATCATGCAATTCTGGAGGTTCTGGGGTCAACTGGCATGGTTTCACTTGCTGAATATACTTTTATTACTTTTATTTTTATTAGCAGCTAACAGCTCTTACAATACTACTGTCTTGTTGCATGGTATGTGACTGGCTACAGGACTTTTTGACTGGCAGGCCCCCAGTCTGTCAGGATCGGCAACAGGACTTCAGCCAACATTATTACAAACACTGGCGACTCCTGGCAACTCCACAGAGTTGCGTCCTCAGTCCCATCCTCTACACACTGTACACCCATGACTGTCACCTCCAATAGGGAAGTTCGTGGATGGACAACTCCTTCTTCCCCACTGCAATTAGTCTCTTGAACAGCTGACCTATTTTAACAGTAATAATAATTTTTCGCACATCAGGTCATCTTAAATATTAAACCAGCATATTAAGCTCATAGCTCTTTTGCACACAAATCTATTTAACACTTCAATTTTTGTCTCCATTTATTTATTTATACTACAGGGTGGCCATTTAGAAGTCGGCCATCTTGGATACAACTTTTGTTTTTTCAATAGGAAGAGGGCCATGTGACACATCAAGAAAAACAATGGTGTGCTTGGTTTCAACGTAAATTCTTTCATGAGTTATTTACAAGTTTCTCTTTGTTCACAGCCATTAACATGTCGAAGAGGTTAACACGTGAAGAGCGGATCGAAATTGTGTTGATATCTGGTGAACGCAGTAACCGGGTCATTGCAGCAGATTTCAATGCAAGACACCCTACGAGACCACCCATCTCCCATGCTACAGTTAGCAAACTGCTTGCTAACTTTCGTGAAACTGGTTCAGTGTTGGATTTGCCAAAATGTGGATTGTTACGGCCCTAGCAGGGCCTCTCTCTCTCCTGAGGGTGCCTGTGTGGGCGTGTGTTTTCTAACCCTTCACCATCCCCAAAATGGATGACACAGCTGCTAGTGTACAGGTGTCTAGAGGCTCGTTTGTGAGCAATAATATTCACCTGGTTCCAGTCTTCTGTGAATCCAGTGTTCACAGCTTTTTCAGTGTATTCGAACGCCTGGCAACTGCACTGCAGTGGCCTCAAGATGTGTGGGGGGTGATGTTGCTGTGTCGGTTGACAGGTAAGGCTCAAGAAGCGTGTTCTGGTCTGTCTAGGCAGGACGGCCTGGTTTATGGAAAGGTCAAAAGGGCCGTCCTCAAAGCCTATGAACTGGTACCTGAGGCCTACAGGCAGCATTTTCGACGGTTGGAGTTGGCTCAGGGACAGTCCTATCTTGACTTCGCCAGGGAGAAGGCGAGGCTCTTTGATAGGTGGTGTGCGGCAAGCCAGGTTAATGATGTGGGGTCCATACGTGAGCTTATGCTGGTGGAGGATTTTAAAAACTCTGTTCCTAAGTCTGTGGCCCTTTATTTAAGTGAACAGAGGGTTACAACTCTACAGCAAGCTGCCACCCTGGCAGATGAGTTTAGGCTGACTCACAAAGCAAGTGCTGTAGGACAGGATATCCCTCTGCACTATAGCGCATCCTGGACAGGTGAGAGTGGGCCAGCTAAGAAGGAAAACGCAGTTATGGTGTTAAGACCTAGGCCCAAACTGTGTTTTTTCTGTCACAAGCCTGGCCATGTGGTTGCCAATTGTGTCAAACTGGCACTCAAACAGAAAGCCCACTCAACACAAAAGGGGCCTGTTTTGAGAAAAGTCAGTCGTGGCTCTCAAACTGACAAGCTTGCCAGGCCTACGGAAAGGCTAAACCTGGAGCACAATTGCTCGGTAGCACCTCGTAATCAGTGTACGAGGCCAACTAACCCTGAGCTGCCGCTGGTTGATCCTTTCTCCGGTTCATGTTCAAAACCACCCTTCAGATCTGCACCCCTTGCTAACAAGTATGTCTGTGTTTCAGCAAAGCCCGCTAGCTGCCTGCTGGGTTCTCCACACGTGATAGTTCGAAGCCCTGGCTATCCCATGGGACACTGTTTCGAGGGTTTGGGGCCACTCTCTGGGAATGTTGTGAACCCACTGAGATGGGATTGGCAGTTTCCGCAGGCAATGCCTAACCGGTGCTATGGGGTTTGGTAGGTGGAAAGCCTGCAATTTCTTCATGAAACGGCTATGGACTCACTTTGTGTTATCGTAAATTTGACAAACCATGGGTTTGCATTTATGGGAGGGGGTGTTACGGCCCTAGCAGGGCCTCTCTCTCTCCTGAGGGTGCCTGTGTGGGCGTGTCCCACTACCTCCTACCTGAGATGCCACCTTTCCCTCCGGCGCAGCTGACTCCCATCAGCAATTAAGGGTATTTAAGCCCCGAGAAAGGTGAGCTCTGGGCCAGAGTGCCATTTGTGTGGTTTACAGCTAGTGAGCTGAGTGTTTTTGTGGGGTTTCCAGCTGGTGAGCTGTGTTTTGTGGTTTTCAGCTAGTGAGCGGCGTTTTCCTTTTGACTTTATGCTTTATTGACCAACGCCTGAGTTTTGTTTGTGTTACTTTTATGGTGATAGCGGCTTGTCCGTCTCTTTTAGTTGAATTACTTCAATAAAACTGTTTTATTTAACTGTTTCGCCTCCTTGACTCCTTTTTCTGACCCGGTCACTTTTGTTACTTCCCCCTCACCGCCTAGACCCCCCCAGGGGAACGTAACAGGATGCAAGAAAACTGTCACTAATGAAGAAACATCAGTGGCTGTCCCAGCTTCATTCAGCAAGAGCCCACAGTGTAGCATTCGCCGCACGCCACTGGAGAATGGCATTAGTTGAACATCCCTTCGGCGGATATTAGCTACTCACAGATGGCACCCTTACAAACTCCAGCTACTGCAGCATCTCAATGAGGATGACCCAGATCGGCGCACAGAATTTGCAGAATGGGCAAAACACAAATTGGAACAGGACCCTCAGTTCACGCAGAAGATTTTGTTCAGTGATGAGACAAACTTTTATGTGAATGGTGAAGTTAACAAACAAAACCACCGCTATTGGTCTGATACTAACCCACATTGGATGGATCCCTCCAAGACTGTTGGACCAACAAAAGTGATGGTTTGGTGTGGTATATGGGGTACAATGATAGTGGGTCCATTCTTCATCAATGGAAACCTCAAGGCCACTGGATATTTGAAATTGCTACATGATGATGTGTTTCCCTCTTTATGCACTGAAGCTGGCACGTTCCCTGAGTTTTTCCAGCAAGATGGTGCACCACCACATTATGGGTGCCAGGTCCGAGTATTCCTAGATGAACAGTTTCCTGGAAAGTGGATTGGTCGTCGTGGGCCAGTTGAAAAGCCCCCAAGGTCTCCCGATCTGACCCCCTTAGACTTTTATCTTTGGGGTCATCTGAAGGCAATTGTCTATGGTGTGAAGATACGAGATGTGCAGCACCTGAAGCTAGGGATACTGGATGCATTTCTGCAGGCATTTCTCCTGCGGTGTTGCTATCAGTGTGTGAAGAGTGGGAGAAGAGGGTTGCATTGACAATCCAACACAATGGGCAGCACATTGAACACATTTTATAAGTGGTCAGAAACTTGTAAATAACTCATGAAAGAATAAAGTTACGTTGAAACCAAGCACACCATTGTTTTTCTTGTGACATTACCAATAAGTTTGATGTGTCACATGGCCCTCTTCCTATTGAAAAAACAAAAGTTGTATCCAAGATGGCCGACTTCTAAATGGCCACCATGGTCACCACCCATCTTGAGGAGTTTGCCCCCTCACATATACTAATGTACCACAAACAGGACTTTAATATCACCAACCATTCCCATTGTATTAGGGTGTATCCATATAAATGGCCCACCCTGTATTTCTATTTTATCTGTTCTAGTTCTGTTTGTACATATTAACCCGATATCTGTGTGTGGACAACAGAGAAAGCATTTCGTTGCACAGAGACATGCTTTTCTTTGTACACATGACAATAAACACTTTGAATTTAATGCTTAATCATCCAGGTTTTATGTGTTCCCACATTAAAAACAGCCTTCATTATTTCTCAACCCCATGTAGTCCCATGCTCGAGATATTTTGTCCTCTGCATTTAACCCATTCACTCAGTGAAGCAGTGGGCAGCTACTGATCCAGCACCCGGGAAGCAGTGTGTACGGTACCTTCCTTGCTCAAGGATACATCAGAGTAGCCGTTCGTTGCCTTTGAACCCCTGACCAGTCTACCTACTGTGTTATCTCTGCTCAGGCTATTCCTCCATGTTCTTTTCTCCCTCGTTGTTATCTACTTCCTCCTTCTCACCACTGCTGTCTGCCTCTACCACATCCTGCAGCAGTTCATAGTTGTGACATGTACAATCTCAACTGTCCCATGGGCAGTTTTTCTTCAGCCTTGTCTTATTTTTCAGTCTCTTCCTCTGAACCTTTACTCCTTGTGTGGCAAATCTTGAGTCCTTTCACACACAGTGATATTGCAGATCAACTTGCCAGCTTGTGATTTGGAGGGCATCTCTTTATCCATGATTGTTCATACAAGCTGAAGCTGTGAAATGTTTAGCCAAAAACTGAGCCTGAGTGTAGTTCTAATTATGTTAGTGATGTGGGTAGGTGGGTTGATCCAGGTCCAGGTTTACCTGCTACTGACACACTGAGACTTTTAAAAAATATAATTTTTCATCCTGTTAACACTGTTAACACTTTCCCTCTGATTCTTCTTCTTTTTTTGTCAAAAAAATATTTTACACTGCATTAAATTACCCCCCCCCCCCCCCCCCTTTTTTTTTTTTTCAATCATCTTCTTTTTCACCTTCAGGGCAGTTGGTCCTTTCTCCCCTCACACTCTAATCACAGCTTTACTCAGTTTCATACAGTTTAAATTGCAATAATCAATATTTCCTTAAAAGCCAGTCATTTTATTTGGCAAAACACTTCAGCAACTAATCCAATCAGCTAGGCCAGGGGTCAGCAACCTTTGACACCCAAGCAGCAAACAAAAGCTGTTGTGAGCCGCCACCCTTATATCTCCTTTGGGCTTTTGGAGCCTTGACCTGACTTTTAAAAAAATAATTGGGGGGAAAAAAGCACTATGCTGCTGAAAGATGAAAAATAGATATTTGCAAAATTCTGCCTAAATATGTATTTTACCTGGTTAATGTGTGTGGCGGGGCGTGGTCTGCAGCGCCGCTACACTGGAGGCGGACGCACCTGAGCGGCACCCGCAATCGCGCCTCGCCGCCTTAACGTCTCCGCTCTCTCTGCTGTTGTGTTGGTGTGTGTCGGGCTGTGCGCTTTAACACCGGCTGTATGCGTACAGCAACCGTGTGTGAAAAGTGGTCAATAGAGAGATGCTGAAAAGCGGGTTCATGCAAACATCGTCGGGTCTGCCGTGGTATGTTTACAATGGGACTTCTGCTCCTGAACCTCTGCGCACAGCGTCTGCAAATCGGGACTGTACGAAGTGACTTTCATCTTTACGCAGGACTGTAAGCTGTCCTCTGTGAGGCGTGAGCGGTGTTTGTCTTTAACATAGTTCACGGTGGAGCTGCTGACATAATGTGGATCCAAAGATCTAGAATTGTCTCGAAGTCTCGATAAATGCATGGCGTTTCGCAGGGTATATCGGCTTCCGCAAGTGTGACGCTTATTTTGAGCGATCAAAAAAAATAATAGAATATAATTTTATATTTATATTTCAATATCACAATAATCTTCCAATTTAGAACTACAAGTTAAAAAAGAACTAACATAAATAAAATACACTTCAGCTAATTACTTTAAAAAAAAATTATTTTCCCAAACCACGCGGAGCCGCACTAAAAGGACTAAAGAGCCGCATGCGGCTCCGGAGCTAGGCACTGCTTCAGTTTCCACAGCCAGACAGTTTGTTGACACTGTGCAGTGTCTGCTGTCTGCTGTCTTCTGCCTTAGCTGAGACACCGTTAATATCTACCAGCAACTTTAAATCTCCACACAATATTCCAGGCTTCAGTTGACCTCACACATGCTTACAGATACAGTTGTTGTCTAAGTAACCTAAGAATTTGCATGGGTCAGCACCCATAATCTCTATTTTAAAATATTCACTGACATTCTTATTTGATCTTTTCTTTTTATACATATAAAAATTCCTTAGGCTTGCTTTTTTCCTGATAGTATTTGCAGTCCATCACCTACCTGCTTCTGCTGATGATAAACTTGAGACAGTCACCTTCCCATCTTAAATTTTTTAACATTATTTTACTTTAATTTCTTTTCTCTTTTTTTCCCGCACGATATTTAGAGGACGTCCCCTACCTCCACCCCATTCTTTGACTGTATTTTAAAGGCATCAACTGCCTTTAACCAAATTTCCTTGATGATATTTTAAGGGTGTCAACTGCCTTAACCCAGAATTAAAAATATTTAATCATTCAATACTACAGTCAAAAGTCCAGAAACAAGCAAAAAACAGAGTTTGCAAGAAACAAAATGCTGGAGTCTAGAAAAACAGAATCTAAAAGTCAAAATGCCAGGAGCAGGAGACCAAAACAAAATTAGTCAGAGACCAGCCATGTGCCTGGAGAAACAGTCCTGGGGTATACCACAAAAATAGAAGGTAGGAGAATAAACCAGCTTTATTCCATGGAACCATCCAAGCTATATGCTCATTGGCAGGGGAACAATATGAGAACAGCCCCACCAGGACTGGAGACGGAGCATATGAGAGAAGGACGCAACCCATAACCACAATGCTCAGTAGCTAGTGGATCTAGACAATAGCAACCTCCCTCAACAGGGTCAAGTAACCGTCACAGTGGCATACATCTAAGAACAGGTCTCCAGTATCAAGAGTTGAACAGTACAAGTCCCTCACACTCCTGATCCCCAAGGATCCGCCTCAGTACCACGTGGAAGGTCCTGTTAGGGATCATAGCAGCTAAGATGAACAGGCACATGGCTCAATGCATGAGGGGGGCACAGAAAGGAATTGGCAGCAATATAAGAGGAGCAAAACACCAGCTCCTGTTAGACAGAGCAGTCGCCCAAGACTGCAAGACCAAAGTGACCAACCTGTGCACTGCCTGAATTGGCTACAAGAAGGCCTATGTCTCAGTGCCCCACACATGGATCCTGCCAGTGGCAGGAGTAAGCTGGACTGAAAGACAGCACAGAGGCACTAATCATGGCAGCACAGGAACATGCTCTGAGCAGTGAGCACAAGATCTATAGAGGCTGGGGTCTACCACACCACAAGACCCCAGGTGCAGAATGAATTGCTCCTGAGACAATCCAGCACACAACAGCAGGCTGCAAGATGCTGGTAGGCGGGGCATACATAGAATGCCATAACCAAGTGGCTGGCATAGTATAGAGGAACATCTCTGCTGGAGGTCAAAATTTTGTTAAATATGAACAAAATTATAGCAGAAGTGCTGCCATGTGTCTGGCCAGAAAGAGTGTATCAATTTGTTTATTTGGAATTTCAATTAAAGGCTTCAGTTAGTTAAGAGTATAAAAAAAAACTATTCATATTTGCAGTTTTTTCTTGTTAGACAATAACTGAAATAAAAAATAAAAAAAAAACACAAAATTTTCGGAAATATTTGTGGGTGTTTTATTTTTTTCTCAAAGATTTATTTATTGCTTTTCCAACAACATTTTAACCAACAGGAAGAGAGAGTTCAAATAAAATACAGGAGGAAATTAATAAAAAAAAAATTGAGTGTATAATACTAATGTATGTACATCGTGTATGAACAGTGTTGGGGAAACACATAGATATAGTTATACATACTTTCCCATGTAGATCATTCAGATAGTATTACTGAAAAAAACAAAATATATCTATATATTAGGGGTGCAACGATATTCGTATCGATATTGAACCGTTCGATACAGTGCTTTCGGTTCGGTACGCATATGTATCGAACAATACAACATTTGTAATTTATTTTATCAATTTTCCTTCTGACGATGCTGTCTGTGTTGAGCGCTCAGTGAATCTGTGTTCGACTACTCCGCCTAGGCTGCACTGTCGAGCGCAGATCCACTGAGCGCTCAACACAGACAGCATAGTCAGAAGGAAGAGCGCAGGGCAAGCTAGCAAGACAGAAGTTAAGCTCTCCTTGCAACATTCAGATCTGGCGTTTGGAATTATTTTGGTTTTCATGTGACGTATGACCCTGAAGGTAAGCGAGTCATGGACTAAAGTAAAACAGTATGTTGGATGTGCCATGCAATGCTCAATTACATTGGTGTGAACTAGTGTGTTAGCGCAGTTAGCTCGTTAACGTGTTTGCCGTCTAGCCCCATGCACAGAGCGATCGGCGGTAGCTCGTTAACGGAGATTTGCCGTGTTGTGGCGTTAAGGTCATTTCAACGAGATTAACCTGAAAGCACTAGTGGGAACACAACGAATATTACTGCACATTTACGCTGACATCATCCTAGTGCAAAGACAAGTGGAAGCAGACAAAAAAAAGCAAGCATGCTACTAACTTTAGCCGAGCCATTTAGACAGCTGTTAGCACATGATTCTCCTTATGCTGCTGAGAATATAGCCCAGAAGAAGCGGATAGTATAGCTTTTATTTTGGAAAGAGCCATTTCTCTGTAATAAACTCTCTTTTCCAAAGATGAGTGATTCCTCAATCAGATACAGGGCTTGCAATATCGCTAGCCCGACGTCCCGGAGCTAGTAATTTTTTCAGTCGGGCTACCAAAATCTATCTCTTCCCTGCCCGTCGGGCTATTGTAGGAAGGAAAAATATATGTCAATGCTTTTGCATTCTTTCAGAAATGTAGCTGGGTAATTATGTCATTGGCATCGGTGAGCCACTGTCAATATGTGACATATTGAAGTCGCGTTTGAATTTGCGCTTGTTTTTTTGCTTTCACTTTGCAATCGTGCAAACTGTGTATAGAGAGCGACAGCACTGATCTGTGAGTGATGATAATTTGTGCACCAATTCCTCTGACATCGTCTTATTAATCGTTAGCTTACTATGCAAACATGACAAGTGAAATCTCCCGCAGCAAGCTTAAACATGTGAGAGGTTGATCGCGCAGAGAATCGCTGAGCTTATGTGAGTGAGCGTGTAAAAGCATTTCAGTTCTGCTGAGCCAAATAAGACAGGTCAGGGTGAAGAAGTGACAGCCAAAGAAAAGCTTACCACAAAACGGAGAAGTTATGACAAATCAGACTATAAGGCAAAAAGAAAGTGCAGCTTTATGGTTTCATGGACAAAAGAATTTCTGTGGCTGCAATATGATGAGCTAAATAACCAGGGCTGCACATAAGTGGTCCGCAGGTGTGCATTCGCTGTCAAAATAAAAAACACGCACAAGGGTTAGGGTTAAATTTAAAAACTGTACTTTTGAGTTAAAATATATATTTATAATTTTAATAAATGACAAATTAAAAATGCATGAACATTTTTTTGTATCGAAAAAATATCGAACCGTGACACCAAAGTATCGAACCGAACCGAACCGTGAATTTTGTGTATCGTTGCACCCCTAATATATATATATATATATCTATAGATATATCTATATATCTATAGATATATTTAGATAAGTAAAATAAAACAAAGCAAAACAAAACAAACCCCCCCCCCAAAAAAAACAAAAAAAACAAAAAAAAACAACAACAAAAAAAACAACAACAACCCCCCCCCCCCGAAAAAACAAGGGGAACAGACAGTGCTCCAGAAAAAAACAGGTATAACACAGTGAGACATTAGGTTTAAGTGCATTATTCCAGTGCTTCGGGCTAAAGTTTAGTCCAAGGGTGTCAAGTTAGTTAGAGAGGCATCCGACCTAACGGTTGCAACAATAAGCTGTGTCCTCTTCAGTTCCAGTCCATTTAATTTCACATCTCTTCTCCTGTCCTTCTATTGAACAGTCCAGCACTCGCAGGCCCCCCAGGTTCTCTTTAACAGCTGCAACACTACTTCTCCCATACAGGTTAAATGGATATAGTCATTTCTGATCACTATCGATCATCTCCTCACTTTCCAAAAATAACAAAAAATTTCCCCACATTTTTTTTAAAGGAAGCATGTTTACCCTTTATCATAGACGTAAGTTTTTCCAAAGCGAGGGATTTTGACAGTGTCGACAACCAAGTTCTCAAGTGTGGTCTACTAATGGATCTCCATGATTTGGCTATGCTATATTTCGCCTGTAACAGGCAGAAGTTGTGTTTTTTTGGTTAACTTTGCTCAGCTGGATTTCAGCGGGGAAAATTCCTAGGATGCATAGTTTAGGACATAGATTCAGCTTGACACTTGTAATATGCGCAATTACATCTAAAACTTCTTTCCAAAACTTTTGGATTTCTGAGGATTCCCACAGGCAATGCATCAGTGTGCCTTTTTCCCCACATTTAACACATATGTCCTGAGTTTTGGGGTCAAATTTGTTTAATAATGTTGGGGTGATATATGTTCTCATTAGCCATTTAATACTGGATTAGTTTAAATTGGGTGTTTATGGATTGTGTTTGGGCTTTCAAGCAGGCTTTTTTCCATTCCTCTGTAGTTATTCTACACTTTAAGTCTTGACAGCATGCGAGTCTTTCTTTTTCTGAGGATGTTTGAGAACCATCTCTGAGGTTGCTGTAAAAACGGGATATTAAACCCTTCTTCAGCTGATGGTTTATTGCTATGTCCTCTAATGAGTTTAGAGTGGGCAATGTTAGGGATTTTTGAGTTTTTGAAATGAAGCTTCCGATTTGAAGAAATTTGAAAAAATGTTTGGTTGGAATACCAAATTTCTGTGTCAAGCCATTAAAACATAGTAGGGTGTCCTTGTCAAATAGGTCTGCAACTTTGCACAGGTCTCTGACGGCCCACATTTTAAAGCCCAAATCTTTCCAACCGGATTTAAAGGCCCTATTGCCCCAGATAGGTGAGAATTGGGATAGTGCTGGCGTTTCATCTTTAAACTTGAGTGCGTCGAACCAGACACGGATGGTATTTTTAACAAAGAGGTTTGATGTATCTTTTATCAGATCTTTATACTTTGCGGAGTACAGGTAAGTGCTGAGCGGTAAGGGGGTAGTGCTTGTCCTTTCTAAAGTTACCCAGGGTAAGGTTGTCGTTGAAAACCAGCATGAGGCCGCAGAAAGCTGGGCAGCCCAGTAGTACCGTTTGAGGTTTGGAACACACCGACCTCCCCTGTCATATGGGAGATATAGTAGCGAAAGGCGCAGTCTGGCTCGTCTATTATTCCAAATGAATTTAATGAATATTGTTTTTGCCTTTGTGAAGAAGTCATCTGGAGGGCTGAGAGGAATGACTTGGAAGAGATATAGAAATTTTGGAAGAACGTTCATCTTGAGAATATTTCCGCGTCCAATCAGAGAGATTGGCAGCATAGACCATCTATTGATTAAGTCAACAACAGAGTTGATTGTAGGAGAGTAATTTGCATGTACCAAATCATTAATTTTTGAAGTGATTTTTATACCTAGATTGGTAAGACTGTCTCTGGCAACTTGAAACATTGTTTGAATAGGTGGTTTAATTCTTTCAGAATGTTTAAAGAAGAGGATGGCCGACTTGGATTCATTAATTTTATAACCGGAAATATTGCCAAAGGAGTTAATTGTTTTGAGTAGCTGGGGAATTGAGCTCTTTAATTTGGACAGCATTAAAATAATGTCGTCCGCAAATAATCCAATTTTGGACTCAATATTATTTGTTCTAATGCCAGAGATATTTTGATTGCTCCTTATCGCAATAACCAATGGTTCAATTGCTAGGACGAAAAGAAGAGGCGAAAGGGGGCAGCCTTGACGTGTACCTCTACCTAGATAGAATGGTCTAGATATGATGTTGTTAGTTCTAACTGAGGCTATAGGTTTATTATATAATATTTTGACCCAGGTCATGAAGTAACTGCCAAAGCCAAATTGAGACAGTACCTTATAGAGATAGTTATGTTCGACCCTATCGAAAGCTTTTTCTGCGTCCAAGGAGAGCAGAGCCATGTCTGGATGTTCTGAATTTGAGTAAAGTACATTCAGTACTCTGCAAATACCATGCTGCGCTTGCCGGCCTTTTACAAAACCATTCTGGTCAGTATCAGCGAGAAGATGAAGGTATCGTTCAAGTCTGTTTGCCAGTACTTTACTTATTATCTTGGCTTCAGAGTTTATTAATGAGATTGGTCTATAAGATTCACATTTTGTAGGGCGGTTTCCCAGGCTTAGGGAATACCGTTATGAGTGCATTACGCAAGGAGGGGGGAAGCTCTTTTAAATCTTAACTTTCCGTTAGCATGTCGTACAGAGGGCGTACTAATTTGTCTTTAAATATTTTGAAAAGGTCTAGTGGGATTCCATCTGGGCTGGGAGTTTTTCACATTTTTAATTTATCAATTGCAATCGACAGTTCACTCATACATAACTGAGAGTCTAATTCACATCGAGCTTCTTCAGAGAGTGAAGGGGTGCTTATTGAGTCAAAGAAGGATTCTAGTGACTCTTGAGTCGCATCTCCTGTTGAGGTATATAGTTGTGAGTAGTAGAGTTCAAAGAGTTCATTTATTCTGTGAGGATCTGTGGTGTTTTCGTCTGCAGTTCTAATTTCATTTATTGTTTGTTCGTTCAGTAGCGTTTTTATGCGCCATGCCAAAAGTTTTCCTGCCTTCTCCCCTTGGTCATAGTAGGTCTGTCTCAGTCTAAATAGTCCCGCTGAGGCTTTCTCAGTAGTTAATTTATCATATTTTACTCTTAATCTTAAAAGTTTTTGTTGTTTTTCTTTAGAGTCATTTAGGTTTATCTCAAGTTCCACTTCTTTTATTTGACCTTCGAGGTCCAACATCTCAGTATAATTTTTATTTGCTTTGTTTTTGGTGTAGCTTATCATCTGCCCACGTATAAAAACCTTAAAGGCTTCCCATCTTACTGAGGCTGTAGTTTCGGATTTATTAAAGTAAAAATAGTCATCAATATTTTTGCCTACATATTCCAAGAATTTTTACTATGCACCCAGTGTGGTTTTAAACGCTAAATAGGATTACGTCTAAAAGCTATTGTAACTGAAAAGTTAAGCGTGGTTAATGAGTGGTCAGATATAAGCACACTTTTGTATGAACAGCTGTTAATTCTGGGGATAAGAGAGTTTGAAATAAGAAAATAATCTATGCGACTGCGGCTATTATGACTGGCTGAATAACAGGAGTATTCTCTCCCTGTTGGATTTTTTAATCTCCATATATCTTTAAGGTTCAATTCAGACATAAAGTGTTGTATGGCTTGTCTAGATTTTGGATGGGAAGAGTCTAAACCTGATGATCTATCAAGCTTAGGCTCTAGGGTACAATTAAAGTCCCCCCCAACAATTATCTCACCGTGGAGGGCTGCAATAGAGAGGAATAGATTGTTATAAAAGCTGGAGTTGTCTAATTAACTAAAATTAAGTCTTGGTTCAGCACGGAGCATTGTAGGATGATGAATCTCCCTGCAGGGTCCAAGATGTTTTTTTTAATACACATGGGCACTGATTTATGAATGAGTGTTGCCACTCCTCTAGCATGTGTTGAGAAGTGGCTAGAGAAAACCTGACCTGGCCATCTCCTCCTTATCCGGGCAATTTCACTCGCAAGTAAGTGTGTTTCTTGAATAAAGACTATCTTTGGGTGATATTGTTTAATTCTATCCATTACTCTTTTCAGTTTAATACATTTCCTAAGGCCTCTTACATTCCAGGAAATTAGTTCAATATTTGAATAACTACTCATACAGTTTGTGCCCTTAGTAACCTGAACCTGACTACATCTCGTCTCCCCTGTCGGAACTCACAAATTATTATTTCAAGAGCACTGCACTTTAAAGACAAACTCTTATAAACAAAAAAACAAAACAACCCAGAGACCTCCCATCAGTGTAGATCTCAAAACTTCCCTCCCCAAAGTCATTGCAGCTTGGTTATGCATCAGATCCACGAAAAGGAGCTGATAAAGCGTCCTAGTATTGATTTGAAGCTTCAAACTTAGATCCGACCGTATTAACTGAAGAAGTGGCCACATAATGTAAATGAATGAAAAGATTTAAACATAACATATCTAAGGCCATCTATATCATACCAGTACACCAAAGCCACTGTAAGTCCGAGCTGAAATTGTTCATCAGAATTACACATTTTAGATATGATAGTGTTTTGGAGTGGGCGTGAATTTATCCCTCGTTTTGTTGCCGGACTCTTCGTATGAAATCTTCCACCTCCGCTGGTGTGTGGAAGAGGAGCCTGTTGCCGTGGTGGAAAATCCTCATTTTTGCTGGAAAGATCAGTCCGAAATTTATGTGCATTTCACGGAGTTGTTGTTTTACCTGGTTGTATTTTTTCTGCTGTTTTTGGACCTCCGTCGACAGGTCAGGGAAAAACATCACGTGATGTCCGTTGTGCGTTATTTTTCCCTTCAGACGTGCCGCTCTCATCACCCTCAACTTGTCTTGATAATTCAAGAACTTCATGATGATCACACAGGGTGGGCCATTTGACGTCCCAAAACGTCAAGTAGCCAGGTACGTACCTGGCTACTTGACGTTTTGGGATGGGAAAATATTGTGATTTCTCCTTGTTCAGTATTCTCGGGTAATCCGACGAGTCTCGGATTGGATCTCCGGCTTCTATTTTCGAGGTCGTCCACTTTTAGCAGGAGTTCCTGAAGTTTCTTTTGAAGGGAAGCCTCTTTACTTGTGAGGGAAGAGACGTCGTCTTCAACTTTGCTAATGCGAGTTTCTGCTGAGGTAAGCCTCTCTGAAAACACTCCAATTGCGTCTTTTATTTCTTGGTTTGATGTTATAACTTCTTGCAGTTGAGCAGTGAAGTGTATTTTCAGCGACGGAATTGCGGCCAAAACACTCGTCTCGGTCTGTTGGGCGCTAGCACAAGCTCCTTCCATCTTCTCGGTTTCAAGTTCGTTGCTAGCATCGTCGTCTGATCCATCCTTTCCGGCTGTTTTAGATTTAAACCTATGTTTAGTCGGCATCCTAGCTGTTTAGATCAGAGCAGAAGCTTAGGTCGGAGAGGAAGCCACTAAAAGGTTGACTTTTAACCGCTGTTTAGGCGTACTTAAAGGATGTTAAGGTCGGAGCTCGAAGTCTTGCTGCCGTTCAGGTGGACGCCATAACCCCCTCCCCATAACCCCTCTGGGTGTTTTCTTGTTTGTTTGTTTGTTTGTTTGTTTTTTGTGTACAACTTGAACACTAAAGTGGCCCTCCAATGAAATGACAGTGCCAGCAGCGGCCCACAGCTCATTTGAGTTTGAGACCTCTGATGTAGAGGGTGAAGATAACAGTAGTCCCAGTGGTAATCGGAGTTCTCCGTATACTGACTCTTAAGGTAGGCGAGTGGCTCCAGCAGAATCCATGGACAACATCCGGGATCTCTGTACATTTGAGTGCAGTCCTAGGAACAGCTAAGTTACTGCACGGGACCCTCAAGATCCCAGGCCTCTGGTAGGGGACCCATATTGAAGGATAAAGACCACCTGCAGGGGCAAGAAGGGAATTTTGTGTATATATATATATAATATATATAAATATAACCATCATGGAAGGACAGGCCCCTGCACGGTATGTACCACCGGCAGATAGAGGAGGTGGCTGATATCCAGAAATCCTACCAGTGGCTGGACAAAGCTAGGACTGAAAGACAGCACACAGGCACTAATCATGGCAGCACAAGAACAAGCTCTGAGTACAAGATCCATAGAGGCTGGGGTATCACACCAGGCAAGACCCCAGGTGCAGGCTGTGTAAAGATGCCCCAGAGACAATCCAGCACATAACAGCAGGGTGCAAGATGCTAGCAGGCAGGGCATACATGGAACACCATAACCAAGTGGCCGGCATAGTGTACAGGAACATCTGTGCCGAGTATAACATGGAAGTCCCGAGGTCAAAATGGGAGATGCCCCCAAGGGTGGTGGAGAATGACCGAGCTAAGATCCTGTGGGACTTCCAGATACAGACGGACAAAATGGTGGTGGCTAACCAACCATAGTGGTGGTAGACAAACAGAAGAAGACGGCCGTAGTGATCGATGTAGCGGTTCCAAATGACAGCAATATCAGGAAGAAGGAACACGAGAAGCTGGAGAAATACCAAGGACTCAGAGAAGAGCTCGCGAGGATGTGGAGGGTGAAGGTAACGGTGGTCCCCGTGGTAATCGGAGCACTAGGTGCGGTGACTCCCAAGCTAGGCGAGTGGCTCCAGCAGATCCCGGGAATAACATCGGAGATCTCTGTCCAGAAGAGCGCAGTCCTGGGAACAGCTAAGATACTGCGCAGGACCCTCAAGCTCCCAGGCCTCTGGTAGAGGACCCGAGCTTGAAGGGTAAAACCGCCCGCAGGGGCGTGCTGGGTGTTTTTTTTATATACACATATACATATATTTATATGTGTACACACTACCATTCAAAAGTTTTAGAACACACCATTTTTTCTAGTTATTCATTGCAATTCAAAAGTCCAATGAAGAGCATGAAATGGTACAAAGGTAATCGATGAACTGCCAGAGTTTGCAAAGAAAGTCAAGGCGTCAGTGAGTACTGAGGGCAACCTCTGACAGGAAGAGGTCTGGCAGACCCAAAGCCACAACTGACTCAGAGGACAAGTTTCTGAACATTAACAGTTGTGTGATAGGTGGCTCACAGGACAACAGCTTCAAGCACAGCTTAATAGTGGTCATAGTAAGCAAGTCTCAGTTTCAAATGTGAAGAGAAGGTTTCGAGGTGCAGGTGTGACAGAACGAGTTGCAGCAAGGAAGCCATTGCTAGGATTGCATCAGAATAAGGCAAAGAGCCATGCGTAAAAGCTTTGCCAGAACTACCTCAGGAAAAAAGAACAAGATGGTAAGCTTGAAAACATGGAGTGTCCAGCACAGTCTCCAGACTTAAACCCCATCGAGCTGTTTTGGATGAACTGGACAGCAGAGTGAAAGCAAAGTAACCAAGGGCAACACATTTATGGGAACTTCTGCAAAAGATAGGAAAAGAGGTGTTCAGCTGTTTTATCTGCCAAAGGTGGCTACTTGCATGAGTCAAAAGTTTAGAATACAATAAGTTTAGGTCTATATATTGATTCTATGATTTCTTTTCTAACTCCAATTTCTTATTTGTACTATACTGTCATTTCAGAGTGCAATGAGACATCAAACTGCATTATTTTCAATAAAAAACTGGAAAAATTGGGGTTTTCTAAAACTATTGACCGGTATTCATATATAACATTATACACGACATCATATATAAATGAATTCTGCTCTCTACCAGAAAATCCTGACGGAGAGTGTCCAGCCATCAGTTTGAGCCCTGAAGGTCAAGCACACTTGGATTATGCAGTAGGAATATGACGAGAAACACACCAATCCACCCCTGAATGGCTCAGAAAAAAATAAGTAAGCAATGATGTTGTTGTTTGTTTTGTTTTTTACTGTGGTGCATAAGTGTCTTCCACTCCTTGATGCTCTCCTTGATGGTAATATTGGATGCTGGGTGCTTTGCATTGCTGAGACAGGCTAAAACATTCATCTGTTGTTGTCACACTTCTGCAACAACATCTGCAATGTTGTTTCCAATTTCTCATTCTGTGGCTGTGATGATTTTGAGTAGCAAACATTTTCTCAGCATGACAGAAAGCTTCAAGGTTTTTGTAAAGATGCCTCCCTCTGCTTGAGTGAGCTGTCTGTCAGACAATTTTTTCACCTACTTGTCTACATTCTTTTTGTGTGTCTGATATCGATCCCTCTATTAGCAGTTTAGCCCTATTACGTCCTTCGTATCATATTTTGATACATGGGTTTCTGAGACCTCTATCTCATCAACATGATCAATACTTGCCATAATTTCAAAATGTTATGGAAAAATACATTTTTTTTGCCTAAAATTAACATTGTTGTTAACAAAAAGTTGCTAAAAACAATCAAATGCGATACAAAAAATATATTATAAATATATAATAAAAATGTATCATACATAACATGATAGAGCAAAAAGTTTTGGGGATCTTGTTATAAGTGTTAATAAACATCTCAGTTCCAAAAATCTGAATTTTCTGGCTATTTTTTGATGGGTTGGACACTATAATGTGCAGATGTTTCTGGTGCACAACAAATAGATCAGACTTCCTCTCCTTCCTTGTCTTAGACTTTTTGCTGTGCTATATAGGCCTTCTCATTGAATTCAGTCTCATTTTGAAGAGTTTTGTCATCTAACACAATATAAATTTTTGTTGAATCTGCTACTCTTTTGATTTTAAAGTATCAAGTAAAATTTGTCTCACATGTTTGTTTATCAGTTGACCTAAGGCATAGCAGCAGGTCTGTGCCTTCTGGAAGATATTAGTAGCTTGGAAGCTCTTAACAGATTATCTCATTACAGACTTTTAGAAGTTCTTTGTCTTACATTAGATTTTAGAGTTTAATTACAAATTTCATTGCAGTCAATACTTCTTTAGTCTGACAACTAAGAAGGGGTTAGTCAGTGCTGCATCGCTGTTTGGTTCTCCAAGCTGTAGTCAAGTCTCAATTCAGTTGTCTAATGCTGGGCTTACACTGTGCGATTTTTGGCCCATTTTGAGCCGATTTTTGAGTCGTGCGACCGTTTTGGCGATCGGCCCGATTTTGGCCTTCATCGTGCGTCGTGCATCGTGTAGTATACGTGGGGTAACGAGACGCGATTAACACCTCACGACCAGCTCCCGATCATCAATCGCTTGGTCGGGAGGATTTCAAACCTGTTTGAAATCCTCGCGACCGTCGTGAGGGTGTCACCGCAGTTTGTCACACTGCGCACGCGCAAACACAAATGTCAGCGAAAAAGACGGCGCAGCACGGCAGTGCAGCGTGTGATCTGGACACAAGCGATGGAGGTACAACTTGTAGAACTTTGGAAAGCTCATCCGAGCCTTTTCGATGTGGCCTCACAAAATTATCACGACCACAACAACCGTGAAAATAGTTGGATTTACATTGCTGCTCAATCACAGCTGCCTGATCAATGTTTTTCATTAGCAATTTAGCAAAGTTGATGATGGCAGTGTGCGTGTCTGTGTGAGTGAAAGACAGAGAGGGAGAGTGAGCGACAGAATTTCTGTTATAACCTTCATTTTATGGACGCACAGTGTGAGCACTCAGGTCGCATCAGAGCATCGGGCCGTATAGTGTGAGACCCTGCATCGTGACCTATGAACTTCTAACCCCTGCGAGTCAATCGTGCAGTTTGAGCAGGAGCTGAATCGCGCGACTGAAAAAATCGCACAGTGTAAGCCCAGCATAAGGAGCTTGGAAAGAAAAGCGTCTGGACTTCTTTGAGTTGCTTGAAGACGTTCACCTCTCATCCGAGAAGCTTCTTCAGTTCTAAGGGCCAAATGGTGGAGAGTCCCAGATTTAAACCCAGTGGGAGTTCCCCCCCAAAGAGGGACAAAAGGACCCCCTGATGATTCTCTACCTAATCACATGAGCCAAGGTGTGAAAATGGGTGTGGGTCACAATCAGCCAGGGTTTCGGGTGAGCTCATTGTGAAACCTGGCCCCACCCTATCATGTGATTTCCTGAGGTCAGATGTGAGTGGGCGTTAAGGCGTCTGGGAAGGGATCTCAAAACTGGATTATAGATGGCAAACAATTGGTGTTGTAATCCACCGCCTCTGTTCAAAGATGGTCGCTCACAGTGGACATAAATGGCTTCTTTCCCTCCTCTTTCAAACCATCTGTGCTCTCTGTCCAAAATGTGAACATTGGCATCCTCGAAAGAGTGACCTTTGTCCTTTAAGTGCAGATGGACTGCTGAGTCTTGTCCCGTGGAGCGACATCATATATAAATGATCTCAATTCAGTTGTTTCTTCATGGGTGCATCCAATAGTAATAGTCAGTAACAGTATGTGGGCTGTGTTAGTTCTGCTATATTAGAGCATTCCACTGATGGAGGAGAAGGAATTGGTGGGTTTCTTCTCTGTTAGATGGAAAGAGTGGGTTCTTGGCAGCTTACCACCTCCTAGGCCAATTAAGGAGGAGAAGGAATTGGTGGGTTTCTTCTCTGATAGATGGAAAGAGTGAGTTCTTGGCAGCTTGCCACCTCCTAGTCCAATTAAGAAATCCAGTTTCCAACTCCAGGGAGTTTCAAAACTTCCATCCATCCAACCATCTTCTTCCACTTATCCGGGGCCAGGTCGCGGAGGCAGCAGCCCAAGTAGAGAAGCCAGCCACCCTTTGGAGGAAGCCCATTTCTGCCTCTCGTTCTTTCGGTCACTACCCACAGTTCGTGACCACAGGTGAGAGTAGGGGCGTAGATCGACTGGTAAATTGAGAGCTTCGCTTGCACACTCAGCTCTCTCGTCACCACAACAGACCGGTACAGTGTCCGCATCACTGCAGCCCCAGCACCAATCCATCTGTCGATCTCCCACTCCCTCTCCCGTCACTCATGAACAAGACCCCGAGATACTTAAACTCTTCCACTTGGGGCAAGAACTCGTCTCTTGGCCCGAGTGGGCACTCCACCGTTTTTTGGCTTAGGACCATGGCCTCAGATTTGGATGTGCTGATTCTCATTACCACCTTGGCTGCGAACCATTCCAAAGTGAGATGGAGGTCATTCGACTCGACGAAGCCAGCAGAACCACATCATCCGCGAAGAACAGATGAGATTCTGAGACCACCCAAGTGAAAGCCTGCCGCCACTTGGCTGTGCCTAGAAATTCTGTCCATAAAAATTCTGAACAGAATTGGTGACAAAGGCCAGGGCTGGTGGAGCCCATCACCCACCAGGAATGAGTCCGACTTATTGCTGGCTATGCGGACCAAGCTCTTGGAACGGTTGTATAAGGACCGAATGACCTGACTCCCAGAAATCATCCCCTTATCCCCAGACTCTGCTTCCTCCACGTAAGATGTGCCAATGGGATTAAGGAAGTCCTTAAGGTATTCCTTCCACCGCCTGACATTTTCTCAGTTGAAGCGCTCCACTGGCACTATGCACAGTACAATAGAGCACTGCTTTCCCCTCCTGAGTTGCCTGACGGTTTGCCAGAATCTGTCAGTCCAAAAGTCTTTTTCCATGGCCTCTCTGAACTCCTTCCACACCTGAGTTTTTTCTTCAGCCACTGCCCGCACTGCATTCTACTTTGCCTGTTGGTACCTATCAGCTGCCTCCGGAGTCCCACAGGCTAACCAAGCCCGACAGGACTCCTTCTTCAGCTTGGTTGCTCCCCTCACCTCTGGTGTCCATCATTTGGTATGGGGGTTACCACCACGACAGGCACCAACTACCTTGCAGCCGCAAGGTAGTTGCAGCAGCTTCGGCAATGGAGGTGCTGAACATGGTCTATTTGGACTCAGTGTCCCCAGTCTCCCTCAGAATGCTGTTGAAGCTCTACCAGAAGTGTGCATTGAAGATCTCACGGACTGGGGCCTCTGCTAGGCATTCCCAGCATTCCCTCACTATACGTTTAGGTGTGCCAGGTCTCTCCAGCATCCTCCCCTGCCGCCTGATCCAACTCACCACCAGGTGATGATCACTTGACAGCTCAGCCCCTCTCTTTACCCAAGTGGCCAGAACATATGGCTGCAGGTCTGGTGATACTATTAAAAAATCGACCATCGACCTGCAGCCCAGAGCGTCCTGATGCCACACGTGCACTTATGGACACTCTTATGTTTGAACATGGTGTTTGCTATGTCCAAAAACAATACACTGCTCGGGTTCAGATCCGGAAGGCCGTTCCTCCCAATCATTCCCCTCCAGGTCTCGCTGTCATTGCCCACGTGAGGTTTGAAGTCTCCCAGTAGGACAGCAGAGTCCCCAGGTAGAGCACCATCCAATTCCCCATCCAGGGACTCCCCGACCCAGAGGCACAGGGAAAAAAAACCTTCTCATCCACTGGGAGAAACCTCAATATACAGGCAGCAAGCCAAGGGGATACCCAGATACCCACCCCAGCCCACCGCCTCTCACCAGGGGCAACTCCAGACTGAGAGTCCAGTCCCTCTCCAGAAGACTGGTTTCAGAGCCCAAGCCATGCATTGACGTAAGCCCGACTATATCTAGCCGGTACCGCTCACGCACTAACTCAGGCTCCTGGAACCCTGCTCCTGGCTGCCGTCCTGCTCACAATGCATACTTTTAGAGATACAAAATGCTTGGTTTTCTTTCTCCTTCTTTTGCGAACTTAATTCTCAGTTCTCGTGTTGCATGCGTTACATTTTCTACCTGCTCTGGCTGACCATGAGTGCTAGGAAGGAGCAGGTGAAGTCTCCTCCCTCATTCCAATAAAACTGTTTAAACCAAGAAATTGTCAACTTAGACAATACACAAATTAATAAATTATCTTGTAATCCAAAGGTGTTATTCTTCTTATTATATAATAATATTATATAACATTATAATATAATAACAATATTAAGGAAAACAAAATCAAATAAAATATGGTTCTCTATTTCTACTGGGCTGTCGTAATCATTGAAACAATAACTTACCCTGATTTTGGAAACCCTTTATTCACATTGGTTATTTATATAAAAACTAGTGATTGACAGCTGGAAAACCATAGGGAAGCAGGAGATCAGTATGTCACGTGTGGGTGACATAGTGACAGGGAGGTCTCCAGCAGGTTTAACTACTGGAGTGGGTGATCGTGGCTCAAGAGTTGGCAATTCGTCTTGTAATCGTAAGGTTGCCGGTTCGAGCCCCGGCTCGGACAGTTGCGGTCGTTGTGTCCTTGGCCAAGACACTTCACCTGTTGCCTACTGGTGGTGGTCAGAGGGCCCGGTGGTGCCAGTGTCGGGCAGCCTCGCCTCTGTCAGTGCGCCCCAGGGCAGCTGTGGTTACAATGTAGCTTGCCATCACCAGTGTGTGAATGGGTGAATGACTGAATGTAGTGTAAAGCGCTTTGGGGTCCATAGGGACTAAGTAAAGCGCTATACAAATACAGGCCATTTACCATTTACAACATGGATCTCAGTTTCTCACTAATTTGTGTTTGCCATGTAAACGTACATTTCTCACTAAGATGTTACCCTTCCGTCAAATGGGCCTTTTTTTATCTGCTGCTTTTTGTGCATTTCAAGAAGCTAGATTGCAACTTTTCTCTGAAGTTGACCTGAGATTTTGTGTATACTGTGAGTGTGAATTCGAAATCAGGCCCTTGATCACTATGTGGCACCATAGTGGACAATAAAGTTATCCCCCAAAAAACAGTCTTAACTTTCTGGTTGGGTCTAGAAATGGTAACTGCATATTTAGTGAAATGGTCTGTCATTACAAGGATGTTCTTTGGGTTACTGCTGTCTGGTTCTAGATTGAGAAAGTTCATATGGACAAGTTCTAATGGTTGAGAAGTTTAATGTTTATCAGAGCAGCTGCTTTTCAAGAGGACTCTTTCTTCAGCGGCCAATAAAACCTAGTTCTAACAAGGGTTCTGGGAATACCCAGTTGGTCCATGTGCAAATTGTGAACCACTAAGGCTCTGAGCTCTTCAGGGAGAACCAATTGATAGGTCACTTGGTCCTGCATCTTGCCTTTTTCTGTATTTTACCTTGTTGTGTAGTTCTAAGCGATTTAACTCCCACAGCAAAAATGGGAAATCAGGGAGCTCTTTGCTGGAGGTGGGGTGAGGTGTTTCTTCCAGTACAATCTGTGCTATGACTTCTCTGATAGTTGGATCAGATCTTTGTTTATCCTTTATTTCAGGATAAGACAATGAAGGAATTGTGGGTAAGCCATGTTTGTTCTCTGAAACAAGGTTAGTGTTAGCTTTTAGTTTTCAAAATAAAAACCGGCATCACTTTAGCCAGCTCCTTATGCTATAAATTCTGCACTCAGCTTTGCAGTTCTCCAATATGTTTGAGATGCAGCCAGATGCTTCTCATTTAACATTTTCGCTTGGTTTTTCATTTTTTTCCTAACTTTTCATTTAAATCCAACTCCCCTGTATTTCTGTGTACCTGGCCTGTACAACTATAAATGCTGTGTTTGAAATGTCTGCCCCCCTTCATTCTTTCACATAAAGGTATGATCCCAGTCACATGGCCATATGGCTGAGAGCTCATCCCAGTGATCTAAACCGGCACTCAATGTAACCGAGCATTTTGAAATGAGGAACACCAATTCAGGCTGGATACTAGATTTGACTTCTGGAAAGCCCTTGATTAACAAAAGCAATAACTCTAAGCTGACCTTTGATACAATACTCATCAATAAATCACTTGACTGTTAAAGCTATTAAATCAGCTTTTCTGTCAAACATAATTTCTAGCAACAGTCACCAGCCCCGAGTTCTTTTTAATATTTTGAATTTTTTATTTAACCCCTGTGGTGCTGTTCATGTGAACATCCTCTGCACTTTGTGAGAACTTTCTGGGATTTGTGGAGAGTTTCAGTCTAACCGCTGCCTTTGACACAGTTGATTATAACATTCTTTTATCAAGACACAAACATGCTGTTGGTTTTAAAGGTACAGTTTTATTACAGTTTAAATCATACCTGTCAGAGAGGTCTTTTTCTGTTGCAACTGGGGAGTACTCCTCTTCTTCTGTCCCTATTAGTTGTGATGTACCACAGGGGTCTGTTGTGGTCCGCTATGTTATCTTTACACATGCTGCCTTTGGGAACGATTTTCAGGAAATATAATATTCCCTCTCACTGTTATGCTATTGATATCCAAATTTACTTCCTGATGAAATGGGATGCCTCTGTCACACTGCAGCCTCTGTTTATCTGTCTACATGACAGTTAAACCCTAAATGAAAACAAGACTGAAATTATTGTTTTCGGACATCATAGCTCTTTGGATGAAGCAGCATATTTACCCTATGGCCAAAAAGATCGAACCTAAGAACTCCAGTGCGCTTGTCTGTATTAAAGTAATTAAGGTGCAGTTATTTCATCATTCACTCCAGTGTAAACACAAACTGTTAAAAGCTACAGAAAATCAAGCACATTTTATACATTATTATTTAAGAAGAACCACTGAGATCAAATTACAGGCCCTTTAGGCTGTAAATCAAATCAGTAATTGTGGTAGAATTAATTTAGTTTCATGAAGGAAATTTCTTTTGTGTACATTTACATGTAGTGTTTTTATTTTTGGTTGAATTGTGCTGCAAAGAAAATTTAAATTTTAACTGGCAATTCCCTTAAAAAAGATTTCCTGTACTGTATTTCAGTGTTATGTCGTTTTAATGTGTCTCTTACTGTGAAAACTAGAAAGCAGCATGTTGTCATTGCCGTTGGTTATTAATATTAACTTCCTGTTGACTCACACATTCAGGCATTTATATAAGCAGGTACTGATGTTAAGTTTATGTGTGTTTTGTTTTTTATCTGTGTTCTAAACATTGTTCTCTAAACTTGTGTTTTTTATAACTTAATACAAGTGTCTATTCTGTATAATACTCTTTGAGTAACATTTGAGAATTTGCTACAATAGTGGGAGTGGCAAAATCTACCCTTTGGTACATCCTGAAAAAGAAAGAAAGAAAGTATTGGTGAATGCAAAAAGACCTGAATATCCACAGAAGACAACAGTTGTGCATGATTGCAGAATAATTTCCATGGTGACGAGAAACCCCTTTATAACAGTCAACCAAGTGAACAAAACTCTCCAGGAGGTAGGCATACCAATATCCACCTACCATAAAGAGAAGACTCCAACAAAGT
This sequence comes from Simochromis diagramma, assembly GCF_900408965.1. Lineage (NCBI taxonomy): Eukaryota > Metazoa > Chordata > Actinopteri > Cichliformes > Cichlidae > Simochromis > Simochromis diagramma. Next base: position 3,131,388 of record NW_024387304.1, on the reverse strand, counting down.
AAAAACAGAGGGTTCACTGCAAAGCGCAAGCCACTCATAATTTATAAAAAAAAGCCAGCACAGTTGTGGAAAAACATTCTTTGGAAAGATGAAATCAAGATCAACTTCTACCAAAAGGAAAAAAGTATGGAGACATGGAACAGCTCATGATCTAAGGCATACCACATCATCTGTAAAACAAGGTGGAGCCAGGGTAAGGCTTGGGCATGCATGGCTACCAGTGGAAGTGGGACACTCGTGTTTATTGATGATGTGACACAGGGCAGCAATTCCAGCTAAATGCATTTACATTGTTTGGGTGGCCTTTCATACAGAAGGACAATGACCTAAAACATAACCCAGCCACCCAGGAGTTTCTTAAAGCAAAGAAGTGCAATATTCTTGAAAGGCCAAGTCGGTCACCTGATCTTTACCCAAATGTGCATTCATTTTACTTCAGGACTAAAATTTGGAAAGAAAGACCGACAAACCAACAGCAACTGAAAGCCGCGGCAGTAGAGGTCTGGCAGAGCATGGAAAAGGAGGAAATCTGGTGATGTCAGGCTTTCATTGGTAGCAAAAGGTTTTCAACCAAGTATCAGAATTGAACATTTTATTTTTTTTAGTCATTTAATTTGTCCAGTTACCTTTGAGTTCCTGAAATGAAGGGATTGTGTTAAAAAATACTTTAATTCCTCACGTTTTATGCAATCCTTTTGTTCAACCCATTGAATTAAAGGTAAAAGTTTACACTTCAACTGCATCTGAGTTGTTTCACTTAAAATTCATTGTAATGTACAGAACCAAAATTAGAAAAAAGTTGTATCTGTTGAAATATTTGTGGACCTAACTGTGTTTGTTTTGCAGGTAAAGGTGATGTGTTTGGTGACGTGTTCTGGAAGGAGATGACACTGGCTCAGTCCTGTGCTAATGTCCGAGCACTGACCTACTGTGACCTCCATATAATCAAAAGAGATGCGCTGCAAAAAGTTCTGGAGTTTTACGCCAACTTTGCAAACCACTTTGCCAGGAACCTGGTGCTTACTTACAACCTGAGGAAGAGGGTGAGTTTGCTTTACTGATGTATATTTAGTATCTATTACATGTATTTTAAGTCATGCCAAAAAACCCTTTTCACAGGACTTTATGCAGTCCTAAGAAAAATTTAATTTAACACGTGATTCAGTACATTGTAAAAGCACCTTAAGCAGCAATAACTGTATGTGAAATTAAAACTCTCACATCATTTTGGATGAATTTCAGGCCTTCTTTACAGCAGTGGTTCTTAAACTGTGGTACTTGAGTTCCCTCTAGTGGTATACAGGAAATCAAAACAATTTCCAAATTAATAATATACTGTGGTGGGGTGAAGCGTCTTTACTATAAAATTTGTTGTGGAAGTTTTCCATTTAAATAAAGCCTGCAGACAAGCGGTGAGCGGTAGCTAACATTCTTTAATCAAAACACACAAAGACAACAGACAACCAAGCTTGATGGAGCCCCTGCATGTCCGCGGGACAGACAGTCAGCAGAGTTCTCCCTGAGCCTAGCATGGCTCTCAGTTAAACACCTTCTCCAGGAACAAAAGGCAGTACACAGCTGTTTCACACCTTAAGGTTCACACTCCCTTGCTACCTCCCAGAGTCCTCGAAGAGACAAAAGATTCCTTCCTGTGGAGTTGTCTGCTTCCTTGCTAGACCCCCGCCATTTGTCTTTCAGTATGAGTGTCAGACATGTTAAAATCCAGTGGCACCAAGGCATTATACAATAAAATAATGTGATTAATACGTAAGTAAAAGAAATTCCTATACAGTAGATAGTTTTAATCCATGCAATAAAACCCTCACCTAAGCCAAATCTTTCTAATACATTAAATAAATATGTCCACTCGATTCTGGCAAATGCCTTTTCGGCATCTAAAGATATAACATAGGCTTTATAATTTGTCTGATTCGAGTATTGTATAATATTTAATAGTCGTCTAATATTTGTAGATGAGAAACGATTTTGGATAAAGCCTGTTTGATCAGGGTTTATAAGCAGTGGGAGAATGCCCTCAAGCCTCCTTACTAATAGCTTGGAGGGTAATTTAGCATCGACATTGATGAGGCTGTATGTCTGTATGATTCACACCTATCTGGTGATTTATTTTTCTTTAAAATTAACAAAATATTAGCCTGTCTAAGTGTTGAGGGCAATTGTTCATTCTTAAAAGAGTCTAAAAACATATCAGTCAATGGTCCTGCAAGAAGATGACTTAGTGTTTTATAAAACTCTGGGCAGAAACCATCAGGCCCTGGTGCTTTTCCTCCTTTAAGGGAGTTAATAGCAAGTCGCACTTCCTCCTCTGTCACAGGGTTATTTAACTCTTTCCTGTGACTTTCTGATAACGATACAACAGGCACCTTCTCTAGAAATTCCCGCATCTTCCCATCTGTATTAGTACACAATTTGAGTTAAATTGAAGTACACCGACAGCAATTGATTGAATATGATTAGTTCTATTACGGCACTTAAATATTAGACATACTCTTAATTTAAGGATACCCAGCCCAGGCTAAGGTGTATTGGAACTGGAAGTTCTACATTTATTAAGGAATGACTCAATTGTCCCCTCCTTTCTTATTTGTCTTTTCTTACGGACTTTATAAAGTAAAACGAGTTCAACTTAGAAATATAAATGAGGTTGGCTGGCTTTTTCGGTGGCATGCGGGAGTTTGGAGGGGAATTTTTATTTCTCTTTTCTTTTCTTTTTGCCTCTCTGTCAGTGACTCTTGCTCGGTTTCACGAGACCCAGTTTTCTTTTTTGATGGATCGCAGGATCGTTTTTTGGGGGGAGGGAAGGGGGGGTTTTAGGGGTTGTCTTTCTCCTTTTTTATCATTAATATGCGTGGCTATTGTTTCTGTTGTTTATTTATTTATTTATTTTTTCATGTTTGTGTCTATATAATGCATCTAAAATTACCCACATTCCCTTTTATGGAAACATCAGTTTGCTTATTTGCAGTAGCGCACTCCGAGAAATGGTTTCCCACACATCATGTTATAATAGAGAGGGGAAAAAAATTATAACAAAAAAAAAAGATGAGCTGATATGACTGATCTTAAAATAATTTCTTTAAATGTTAAAGGGCTGAATAATGTTGTTAAAAGACAAAAAATTATTTCATTTTTGAAGAAGGAAAAACACAAATTGCCTTACTGTCAGAAACTCATTTAAATGATTTGGAACACGTTGGGTTGGTTTTTTACTCATCCTATGATACAAAAAGTAGAGGAGTAGCCATCCTTATCCATCGTAATCTGCCTCTAACCATAGAAAAAGTCATAAAAGATAAGGAAGGACGCTACATTCTTATATCTGGTTTCTTATTTAGAGAATCTATTTTCATAGGATGTGTTTATGGTCCAAATTCAGAAGATGTCTCTTTTTTTCCCAATCTCTTAACCCATGTTTCAGCCATAGCTTCCCCATATTTGGTGTTGGGAGGTGATTTTAATTGTGTTCCTGATCCTAGGGTTGATAAATCTCCACCAGGGGGTGAATTGTCGCCAAAAAGCATTAGACTGATAGAGTTTTGTTCTGATCTAGAAATTTTTGATTCCTGGCGAGTAGCTCACCCCACAGATAGGGATTTCACTTTTTTTTCTTGCCCCCATCAGAGTTTCTCAAGAATAGATTTGCTCCTGTCATCCAGGACGGTGTTGGATAGGATGGAAGAGTGCTCAATAAGGTCTTGTCCATTATCTGATTATTCAGTAGTAAGTATAAATATTCACCCACCTTATTTTGAGCCATATTCCCACCGATGGAGGATGAATCCTTATTTATTGAGTAACCCCATATTTATTGAGTATATCACTAAAGAGTGGAATGTTTTTATGACCACTAATAAAACGGAAGATGTAAGCCCATCTTTATTGTGGGAAACTGCTAAAGCCTATCTTAGGGGTAGTATTATCTCATACACCACAGCGCAGAAAAAGGCTTCAATGAAAGAACAACTCGGTTTAGAGCACATAATACAAAAACTAGAAGTGCAGTTTAAAATCTCCAGGTCCAAAACTATACTTAAGAAGTTAGAAGCAGCCCACTCAGCTTTAAATCAATTACTGACTAAAAGAGCAAAGGCAGCTATTTTCTTTGCTAAGCATAAATTATGAATCTGGGAACAAACCTGGCCGTCTCTTAGCAAAAATAGCAAAAGGCAGGACAGATACAAACGTTATACCATCACTGTTTAATAATAAACATGTCAAGCATTATAAAACAACGGATATTAATCAAATTATGAAGCAGTTTTATATACACTTGTACTCATCAGAGTGTAGTATTTAAGGTTTCCATGTTAGCAGGATGTGGAGTGCTCTGTCAGTGTAATTGGTCTAAAAGTGTTTAAATCTTCAGTCTTATGTTAAAATCTCAAAGGACAGCATTACATTTTTAATATTAACAGTAACCCTGGGCCTCTGTGGATTGGGCAGCTGATCTAATCTCTGTCTAAAACTGGATAACAAAAACTAAGGAGTGCTGAATCACTTTGCAGACTATTGCAGAGTAACAGGTGTGTAGCATCGCTAACTAGCTAGCAACAAGCCTCCAACACATTGTATATTCTAGCGGCTAATCTAGCACACGAATTAACAACAGAGTGGTTTTAGATGCTGTAAAACTATAAGATGATAAGCTGTGTGGTTTTTTGATAATAGTGACATGGTTGTATTTACCTTAATTGGACGAGTCGTCAGTCGCGGTAAACCCATCAGCAGATAAACTGGAGCAGCCGGGCTACGTAAAAAGTGTAGAGGACTTGTTCGTGGTCACATCCAGCAGGTGTGTGGACGGGAGCGTCACGCAGGCGCTCCACCTCAAGTCGCTACTGTGCAGACTCTGGCTCCAAAAGTGCAACATGGCAGCGTCTACAAGCGGGATATTTTGGCTTCATTTTTATGCAATGGGAGTAAGTGCTATAGTGTCGTCCATGTTTTCTACAGTCATTGGCTGGGACCTGACAAAAGTGCCACCTGAAGGAGGCTTCTCTCTGTCTGATAGCTTGTGTTCTGAGACCTGTCACCTGACACCTGACTTTTGAGACCTGAGACCTGACTCCTGAGACCTGACACCTGACATGTGATTTCTGAGACTTGACTCCTGACTTCTGAGACCTGACACCTGAGACCTGACACCTGACTTCTGAGACCTGACTTCTGAGACCTGACACCTGATGACTTTTTGTCTGAGACCTGACAGCTTTTTTCCTGAGACCTGAGGATGTCCTAAAATGTACACCGTACTGTAGACATCCCAACATTCTCACAAGGTCAGTGGGTCACTGGCAGTCTCCTGGTCCTGTTGGTGGGGGTAGATACTGTTATGGTCCTCTCTGTGTCAGCTCACCACTTTCTCTCTGGCTCTTTCTCCTTTAGTGCTCTCTATCTCCTCTTTCTCTGTGTGTATGTCTCTGTTTATGGGACAAAGACACAAACTGAACTGGAATACCATTTGTAGATAATCCTGCCCTGTCGAATCTTCATTTGAATTCAGTGTT